>NC_133618.1:536599161-536834161 GCF_048593235.1 Sminthopsis crassicaudata | reverse complement strand
CCCCTGCCCCTTCCCTTAGAATCTCTACGTGCCACGGAATTTAGAAATAGAGGAGGCAAGTCAATTTTTTTATTCACTTTCATTTAAGAAGAGTAAAAAGATGTTGAGAATGTTGAGTAGTATGCATTTGGCAGACTTTTGGGGATAATAGATAAGCTTTGTATGGATGAGCTCACAGGTCCATGAAAGTATTGCAGTGTGATAGAATAGAAACTCCCTTGGGGGCAGGTGAGAGTGTTGGAGATAGATGGAATGGAAGCTCCTTGGGGGAAAGTGAGAGTGTTGGAATGGATGGAATGGAAGCTCCTTGGGGGAAAGTGAGAGTGTTGGAATGGATGGAATGGAAGCTCCTTGGGGGTAGATGAGAGTGTTGGAGTGATGGAATGGAAACTCCTTGGGGGCAGGTGAGAGTGTTGGAGATAGATGGAATGGAAGCTCCTTGGGGGAAAGTAAGAGTGTTGGAATGGATGGAATGGAAGCTCCTTGGGGGAAAGTGAGAGTGTTGGAGTGAAATAGAATGGAAGCTCCTTGAGGGAAGGTGAGAGTGTTGGAATGGATGGAATGGAAGCTCCTTGGGGGCAGGTGAGAGTGTTGGAGATAGATAGAATGGAAGCTCCTTGGGGGCAGGTGAGAGTGTTGGAGATAGATAGAATGGAAGCTCCTTGGGGGTAGATGAGAGTGTTGGAGTGATGGAATGGAAACTCCTTGGGGGAAAGTGAGAGTGTTGGAGATAGATGGAATGGAAGCTCCTTGGGGGAAAGTGAGAGTGTTGGAGATAGATAGAATGGAAGCTCCTTGGGGGCAGGTGAGAGTGTTGGAGATAGATGGAATGGAAGCTCCTTGAGGGAAGGTGAGAGTGTTGGAATGGATGGAATGGAAGCTCCTTGGGGGCAGGTGAGAGTGTTGGAGATAGATAGAATGGAAGCTCCTTGGGGGCAGGTGAGAGTGTTGGAGATAGATGGAATGGAAGCTCCTTGGGGGAAAGTGAGAGTGTTGGAATGGATGGAATGGAAGCTCCTTGAGGGAAGGTGAGAGTGTTGGAATGGATGGAATGGAAGCTCCTTGGGGGCAGGTGAGAGTGTTGGAGATAGATAGAATGGAAGCTCCTTGGGGGAAAGTGAGAGTGTTGGAATGGATGGAATGGAAGCTCCTTGGGGGCAGGTGAGAGTGTTGGAGATAGATGGAATGGAAGCTCCTTGAGGGAAGGTGAGAGTGTTGGAATGGATGGAATGGAAGCTCCTTGGGGGCAGGTGAGAGTGTTGGAGATAGATAGAATGGAAGCTCCTTGGGGGAAAGTGAGAGTGTTGGAGATAGATGGAATGGAAGCTCCTTGGGGGAAAGTGAGAGTGTTGGAATGGATGGAATGGAAACTCCTTGGGGGAAAGTGAGAGTGTTGGAATGGATGGAATGGAAACTCCTTGGGGGAAAGTGAGAGTGTTGGAGATAGATAGAATGGAAGCTCCTTGGGGGCAGGTGAGAGTGTTGGAGATAGATGGAATGGAAGCTCCTTGGGGGAAAGTGAGAGTGTTGGAATGGATGGAATGGAAACTCCTTGGGGGAAAGTGAGAGTGTTGGAGATAGATGGAATGGAAGCTCCTTGGGGGAAAGTGAGAGTGTTGGAGATAGATGGAATGGAAACTCCTTGGGGGAAAGTGAGAGTGTTGGAGATAGATGGAATGGAAGCTCCTTGGGGGAAAGTGAGAGTGTTGGAATGGATGGAATGGAAACTCCTTGGGGGAAAGTGAGAGTGTTGGAATGGATGGAATGGAAACTCCTTGGGGGAAAGTGAGAGTGTTGGAGATAGATAGAATGGAAGCTTCTTGGGGGTAGATGAGAGTGTTGGAGTGATAGAATGGAAGCTCCTTGGGGGAAAGTGAGAGTGTTGGAGATAGATAGAATGGAAGCTCCTTGGGGGAAAGTGAGAGTGTTGGAGATAGATGGAATGGAAGCTCCTTGAGGGCAGGTGCTGTTTCATTGTTGTCTTTTATATTCCCAGCACTCAACATACTACTTGGCACACAATAGGAGCATAATAAATGCTTGTCGTTGATGTATTGTTGAGCTCCTGTAATATGCACAGGGCTATGAACAGATATGAACAAAATCTATCACTACCTCTTGGGAGTTAGAGTCTTGCTGGGAAAGTTGAGTCTGTTTTATGAAACATTTGAAGAAAACCATATAATGATTTGCTGAATTACTCTTCTATTTAAAAGAAAGCTAGATGATGGAGTGGATAGAGCTCAGGATCTAGAGTCAAGAACTTAATTCAAAATCAGACATTTATTAGCCATGTGATCCCAGACAAGCCACTTAATCTTTATTTACCTCAGTTTCCTCATCTGTACAATGGATATGAGGAATCTTCTTCTATGGTATAGTGGATAGAGAGTTGGGCTTGGAGTCAAGAAGACTCAACTTCCTGAGTTCAAATACATACTCATTTACTAGTTGTGTGATCCTGGGCAAATTACTTTACCCTGTTTTCCTCAGTTTTCCTCATCTCTAAAATTGGAGAAGGAAAAGGTAAGCTACTTCATTCTCTCTGTGAAAAAAAAAATCCTCCCCCCAAACCCAAATAAAGTCACAAAGAGTCAGAGATGACTAAAATGGCTGTATACAACAAGATGTGGGATAGAGTAATAGCAGCTACCTCCCAGAATTGTTTCGGGGACCAAATGAAATAAGATCTGAAAAGCCCTTAGTACAATTTCTGGCATTTAGTAGGCACTTTAATAAATGCTTGTTTCTTCCTGATTCCTGGAAACCCTGGCTTAGGTGTTAGAACTCGGCAGTCTAAATTGCCCTCTGGGTAACATCTATTTTCAACTTTTTCATAGACTCAGCCATGCAGGGGTGAGTGTATGATACAAATAAATTCCATGAGTAGTCAGGAAAGAGGGAGATTGATGTGGACTACAATAGTTGGAGAAGGCTTCCCTCTGAGGCTTAAACTGAGTCTTAAAACAGGTGCTCTTAACCTTCTTTTTTGTGTCCTAGACCACTTTGGTGGTCTAGTAAAAACTGTAGACTTTTCCTCAGAATTTTAAATAATTGAAAACAATATTAAATTTTAGTTAGAGCTTAGCTAAAATAAATGTGGTTATTTTTTTTTCTATTCAAGTTCAAAGACCCTCAGAATCTCTCCACAGATTTCATTAGAAGGGGGGTGGTCCATGGACCTTATGTTAAGAACTTCTGATTTAGAGGTATAAGACATAATGAAGAGAGTACTTAATTAGGACTCAGGAGACTTGGGTTTAATTTTTACTATGATCTCTATGACTGGAGATCTTGGGTAAATCATTTAGTTTCTCCAGGCTTCAGTTTCCTGCTCTGTGAAAAATGAGGATGTGTGTCTCAGTTTCTGGAGGTTTTCCAGCAGGAGGACCAACACAAAGTGGGAACAGTATTCTATCCCAGAGACAGGACTGACTTGTGCACATGTGGGGAACGTTAAGGAATCAGCTTATTCTACAGTTTAGACTGCCCCACAATTCTCACAGGTAGGAAGTCTTTTTCATTACTTAGTCTTTGCAGTTCTGACCTCTGATTGTATCTGCTCCATTTTCTGGAAAAGAAAAAAAATCTCTCTCCCAATTGGCCCTGTTTTCATTTTAACTCTGTTTCAATAGTCCAGGACAGTTAAAAAGCCACTTTTCCTTCTCCTCCACTCCCTCCACCCACCCCGTCCTGGGCTGTCTGTTTTGGCAGGAGGAATATAATTGTGACAGATAAATCTGGACACTAAATTTTGGTTTCCTGCCTTCATTAGAAAATAAAGCCAAAGAAAGCGTTCAAATGCCGGCATGCAAACGTTTGTGTTCTGCAGAACTATATTTTTGTATTTATCTCTGTGCAAAGTTGAGATGGTCAAAACCTCCCAGAGGCCTAGGCCTCAGTTCAGAAGGTCTCAGGCGTTGAATGGAATTGCCAGGTTTTTTTTTTTTCTCCCTGATGAATGAATTTGACCTTGTTTTAAGCATGTCTTTTCCTTGGCTTGGAATAGTTCCTCAGAATCATTCCACGGTCCCTGGGTCTGTTTTCCTCAGTGGATTTACAGGAGGAAATAGACTGTCTCATTATGATTTGCACCAGCAAGTTTCAAAAGCAAAGGTTGAATTAATAGGCAGTTTTATGATCTTTGATTCAGTTGTGGAGGAAGGAGGAGGGTGGGTAAAGGAAGGGAGGAGACTTACTTTGTGACAGAAACATCATCATATTGAGCATTGGGGGTCAATACTCTATTTGGGGAGCCACCTCTTGGAAGTCCCTGTCCAGATTATTTACATTCACATGTGTCATAAAACACTTCTTGAGTTCTCATTATGGGAAAATTCCTGAGTCAATTTGTAGTGGATAAAATACTAGACTCCAAGACAGGAAGAGCTGGGCTCTGACACAAATACCAGTTTGACCCTGGACAAAGTACCTAACTCATCTCAGTCTCAGTTTCCTCATCTTTACAGTGAAGAGGTTGGATGAGATGGCCCTTTTCTAGCTCTAAAATCTATTTTCCAACTGACTTTGCTTTGTAGATTTAACTTTAACAAAGAAAAGGGGGTTTTGATTTATAAATGATAGGGTGAAGTCTCATTTATAATATTAATTATTTCTTTAAGGTTGGCAAATTACTTTACAAATATTGTCCTGTTTGATTCTCACAATGATCCCGGGGAGGCAGGTGCTATTATTACTTCCATTTTTCAGAAGAGGAAATGGAGACAAAGTCAGATGACTTGTTCCAAGTCACACAGCTAACAGGTGTCTGAGGCTGGATTTGAATTTAGGTCCTGATTCTAGGTACAGAATTCTATCCAGAATCTTGGGGGAAACTGCGGGGAAACAGCTTACAGTTTTTATGATGTTTTAAAGTTTATAATGTGTTTCCCCCCAGTTTTTTTTAAACAACATCCCTATGACTTCAATAATCAAAGTGTTATTTCCAATTTAAACATGAGGGAACTGAATTGTAGACAAACTGAGACATTTGTCCAGAGTCACAAAGCTAGTAAGTGTTGCAAATGAGATTCAAACCATAACTTTCTGGTTTCTAATCTGACAATCTTTTCATTATAAAATGGGAACGGAATTTTCTGTGTTTTTGAGGGTCCATCCGAAAACGTTTTTTGTTCCAATCCTTATTGCAGACCTTTCAAAATACTTTCCTTGGTGTATCATGAAATGAGTGAGTTCTTGATGAGTGAGAATCTTTGTGGCTCAGTTGTGATTCTGAGTAGGAATTTCCAGTGTTGAGCACTGTCACTGATCCCCTTTCAGAAGTCTACTGGAGAACTGTGGGAACTGAGTGTGGATCACAGTACAGCATTTTCAATCTTTTTTTGGTTGCATTTTGTTTTCTTTCTGATTGTTTTCCTTTTTGATCTGATTTTTCTTGTGCAGCAAGATAATTGTATCAATATGCACACATATATTGGATTTAACACATTTTTCAACATGTTTAATATATATTAGATTACTTGCCATCTAGGGGATGGAGTAGGGGGAAAGAGTGGGAAATTTGAAACACAAGGTTTTGCAAGGATCAATGTTGAAAAATTATCCATGTATATGTTTTGAAAACAAAAATCTTTAATAAAAAAATCTCTAAATAAAAAGTCCTCTGGAAATGACTAGATGTGCAACAACTTCTATCTATTTCATTACTGTATCTTCTTTATGAGTCCTTTCTTCTCATTTATGTGGTAAGTGCCTTGAGGGAAGGGATTGTGTTTTATATCTTTATATTTCCCTGACTTCTTAATATGGACTTGGGAAAGTCGTAGTAAATGTGAGATAAATTAAGGCAGCTAGCTGGGTTGAGGAAAGAGAACTTCTCCTGTAGTCAAGGAATATTCAAGTTTAAGTCTTGCCTCAGACATTTATTGACTCTGGGCAAATCATTTAAACCTGTTTCCTCAGTTTCCTCATTTGTAAAATAACACTAGCATCTCCTTCACAGAGCTATTGCTGAGGCTTAAATCACGTAATATATGGGTTAAAATGTACTTTGTTATCCTTCCTCAGATACTTATTAGCTGCGTGAGTCAGGGCAAGTCCTTTACCCTTTGTTTGCCTTAAGTTCCTGTTCAGTTGGGGATAATGGTAGCATTCTTCTCACATGGTTTTTGAGGATCAAATGAGATGAGAATTGTAAAGTGCTTATCACAATGCCCATCACATAGTAGATATTACATAAATGTTAGCTATTATTATTAACCCTTACATTATATGGGCAACACAGACTGCTGAGCCTGGAGTCAGAAATAATCATCTTAAGTTCAAATCTGGCTTCAGACCCCAGCTGCGTGATGCTGGGAAAATCATTTATCCCTATTTGCTTTAGTTTTCTCATCTATAAAATGAGCTGGATGAGGAAATGGCAAACCCCTCTGGTATCTTTGCCAAGAAAACCCAAAATGGGATCATGAAGAGTTGGACATAACCAAAAATCAACTAAACAATAATAGTTATTTTTATATAGCAATACATGAAGGTGTGGAGCTTAGACAGATCTGTACTGAGCCCATGGTATTCCCTGGTACCAGTTAGATGGTAGTGGTGATTGTTTTTTTTAAAGCTAAATGTCTTACAATGAGATGATCCAAACCAGTTCCAATTGTTCAGTAAAGAAGAGAATCAGCTACATGCAGAGAGAGAACTATGGGAAATTAGTGTGGACCACAACATAGCATTTCCACTCTTTCTGTTATTGTTTGCTTGCATTTTGTTTTCCTTCTCAGGGTTTTTTAACCTTCTTTCTAGATCCTATCTTTCTTGAGCAGCAAGATAATTGTATAAATATGTATACATATATTGGATTTTACATATACTTTAACATATTTAACATGTATTGGACTACCTGCCATCTAGGGGAGAGGATGGGGGGAAGGAACGGAAAAATTGGAACAGAAAATTTTGCAAGAGTCAATGACTATGGATGTTTTATCAATAAAAAGCTATAATAATAAAATATTTATTAAAAAAGCTAAATGTGTTTTATCCTGGTCATAAAATGTTAGAGCTACAAAGCATCTTGGAAATTATCTCCTTATTTACTGATGAAGAAACTGGGGTCTGGAAAAGAAAATTGTTTGCCGAAACTTACACAGAATATTATCTAGAGAGTAGGAATTGCAATCCAGATTTTCCTTCTTTTTTTTGAAGTAGAAAGCAGCAGGACAATGGAAGGGCCTGATTCATTTGGTCTTAGTTTAAAGGGTTTCCATGGGGATTTCAATAAAAGGGAATTTGCCTTGCTCACTCCCAGTGCACTAGTGATTTCCAGGATCCCTGCAGTAAAGAAAGACCTGGTTTTAGGGACAGATAAACTGACTCCAGAGCTTTTGCTTATCCCTGTGTGACCTAGAGCAAGACATTTAACCTTTCTGACTCAGTTTCCTCATCTGTAAAATGTGGCTAAGAAGACCTTCCAGTTCTAGTACTCTTCTGACTACAGTTAGGAAGTGAGGAAGTGAGGAAGAAGTTCTATCCCAAACAGTCTAACTTGTTGTTCTCCACATAGGTTTTTCCTTCTCCTATCTCCCTGTATGTTCTGTACCTAGAATGCTCTCCTTCCTCCCCATAGAATGTCCAGCTTCCTCAAGGTTGAGCTTAGATGTCACCTCTTATAAGAACATCTTCCTGATCCTCCAGTTGTTAGTGTTTTCCCTCCCCCAAAAAAGTTTTTTCAATTTATTTTGAATATTTTATATTTACTTACTTTAGAGCATGCTATTAATCAATACCTATTATATACTAAGCATAGCGCCAGGTGCTGGGGTAACAACAAAAATGAAACTTTCCCTTTCCTCAAGAAAGTTATGGACTTTCAAGAAAGAAAATATCAACACACCTTTAGTAGAATGTAATTTCTTTGAGGAACTGTTGGATTTTGGCCTCTGTACCTCCCAGTGCCTAGTAAAGTGTCTGAAAAGTAGTCAATGTGAGTTGAGTGATGTCTCTGTGAGCTGCTATTCAAGCTATTCTTGAAGAGGACCATGATGTGCAAGTGAATTGGGTTGAAGTGAGGGAGGAGTGAAGTGAGGGAATAATCCTCATACATTTGTTGAAGTGTATAAAGATCTCCTGGTTCTGCTCATTTCATTCACCATAAGTTCATGAAAGTCTCTCCAGATCTTTCTGAAATCATCATGTTGGTCATTTCTTAGAGTAATATTCCATAACATTCATATGCCACAATTTACCCAACCATCCTCCAATTGATGAGCATCCAGTCATTTTCCAGTTTCTAACCACTACAAAAAGGGGTGCCACAAGGTCACCTGCCTCACTTTCCCCTCCAGAGCCATCTGGACCAGTGGCCAGATATAGATCAGAATGACTGGAGATGGCCCTGGTGAGTGGAAGACCTTGGTCTCTTTTAGGTAAGGTTTTCAACAGGTCTCAGTTTGACTGAAGCTGCACACATTCAGCTAGCAATTGAGGCAAATGTTGACCTGGTAAACACCAAAAGTTGGTGTTTTTAAATCTACCTGGCCTTCCCCACCCCAGAGGAAGAAACTACTTCTCTATAGCAACCTTCAGAGAAGCTCCTTCAACCCCAACTGAGGAAGTTCTCTCTCTGGGATAGGAGTAGTAAACTGTGAATTCTGATCTTTCCAGGTTTGAAGGATGTAATTACTGAGATCTGGCAGACCAGGAGCCCTACGTGACCCAGCCAGCCACTCCAGCCTCCTCAGATCTGTGAATTGGATCTTTCCCTGGCTGGAAACTTACCAGGAGAACATTTGGTTCCAAGAAATCTTTTACTCTTTTGTTCCCTATGAAACCATTAGAATGCTTCTCTAGAGCAGTTCATTGCCAATAGCCAGGGAATGTACCTGTTGCTAAGAGTTTTAGTCTGCCCAGGCCTTATCACCAATTCTCTGAAACTCCAGCCTGGAAAAGAGTTGGAGGGGAGGTTCTGGGAGGGAGCTTGGGGGGACTTCTGGAAGCCTCATATATCTTAACAGCAGGCAAGAACAAAGACACTCCTCTACTGTGCCTTGGGACAAAGAGGGAAAGAAAGCTGTAGAAAACCAAAATGATTTCAGGTTTTGGCTCCTATCTAGACAGAGAAGGAAACTGTCCATGTGGTGTGACTTTTAATAGGCATAGGAGAGCCTCTACTTCTAAAATATCTCCTCTTTGTTACTATGCCTGGAATGAATCATTAGATTTTCATTCCTTAAGGCTTTAAGGCCTTTTGGTCTTTGCTGATAAGCAGGAGTATGTCTAGAGAAGGTGTCTAGAATGGTGAAGAAGCTTGAAACTAAACCTTATAGAGGTGACTGCCTCTCTGTTTTGTTTGTTTGTTTGTTTGTTTGTTTGTTTGTTTGTTTTTGTTGTTGTTTTTTAAATAGACTATCCCTGGAAGACTCTCCTTCCTCATCTCTGTTTTGTAAAATCCCTTATTTCTTGTATACAGTAGGTGTCTAATAAATGCTCATTGGTGAATTGATTTATAAGGAACATTTGAGGAAAATTAAGACATGATAAGTGTTGTCAAGAATTTGAGGACCTGTCATATGAAAAGAATAGAGTTGACTTATTCTGCTTGGTGCAGAGGGTATAGTAGGAACAATGTGCTCTCCTTAGAGTCAAGAAGGTTGGAGTTCAAATGTGACCTTAGAGACTTACTAATTGTGTGACACTGGGCAAGTCATATTTGTATGTTGTTTTTATTACACTGAATGATGGTGTAATGGATTGAATGCTGGACCTGATTAAGAAAGACCTGAATTCAAATCCATCCTCAGATTTGTACTAGCTGGGCAAGTCACTTTACTATGTTTGCCCCTATGTCCTCATCTGTAAAATGAACTGGAGAGAAAATGGCAAACCACTCCAATATTTTTGTAAGGAAACCCCAAAGGGGATTGTGGAGAGTTGGACACAACTGAAACAATTTAACAATAACAATAAATTTACTGAAATGATAAGTTCACAGACCCTAAATAGGAACCTCTAGCCTAAAATAAGATTTTCTAATGAGAAATGGAAAAGCTGTCTCCTAGGGAAGAAAAAGAAGAAGAGGGGGAAGGGACACCAAAAGGAATGGAAAGGAACTAACCAGCCTGATGGAGAAGGTATCAGGTCATCCAGAACAAATTTTGCTCACCATCTCAATGACAATCGCCTGGGTCAAGAGTTGATTTCAGAAAAAAATACAAAAGGCAATTCTGGGGAAAATAATGAGTCAACCAAGCAATACTGATATTGGGCAGAGTGTTCAGAAGACCTGTGTTCTAATTTCTGTTTTGTGTGACTTTGGGTAAGGTCCTTAAATTCTTTGGTTCTCATTTTCCTCTTCTGTAAAATAAAGACAGATGGCATGGTTTCTAATTTTTTTTGGCTCTAGATTTTTTGATCCCATGAGAGATATTTCTGTCATCTCAGCATCATGGATTGATATAAGAGTCTTTGGAATCAGTGGAAATTGTGGATTCATCAAACACAAAAATTTAGTGTTGGAAGATTTGAGTTCAAATCCTAGTTTTACAACGAGAAAATCAGTTAAACTCTTTAAGACTCAGTTTTCTCACTTGGAAAATGAAGGGTTTGGACTATTTAGTCACTGAGGTCCCTTATATTTCTATTAGCACAGGGAAGTATTTCTAACCCCACGAACCAGAATTGCAGTCCTTTAAGCACTCTCTTTTTTTTTCTGTCCCCAAATCTGCAGGATAGACTTACCATGGTATGGGTTCTTTTCATCTAAAAAAGTGGGTAATGCAGATCACCCTTCTGGGATCTTGTTTCTCCTCTTTCCTCTTTCCCCTATCACCTCCAAACACTGAACTAATGGATTACTCTAGAGCACTGGTTTGCTTGCCCACAGGTTTTCTGCCAAGAGCTACCCACAAGATTTTGATCATTGGTAGTCAGGAGATAAAATGCAGGTGATAAACCAGAGCCCAGCTTCTATGATGGCTCTGTTTATGTCACAGCAGAAGAAAAGCAGACGCCAGAAGGTATGTGTTCTGGTCCCAGTCCTGGCACTAACTAATGCAACTTTAGATCTTCAATTATCAAAAGGGGAAATGATAATACTTTTCAACTCATGGAAGTTTTAATGATCACATGAGCGAGTGGATATGCCAGAACTTTGAAAGCTATAAATAAAGCCAGTGGATGTGCTGGAACCAGCTCTAAGGCTGATCTTTAAGTTTTCACTGTGTGAATCCCCCCAGGAATCAGCAATTGCTAAAAATCAGGGTTTGATTTATCATTTTTAAAGTTGTCTAGACTTAAGATCCTGCTAATAATGTAAATTTAATTGTAAAGTGTGTCCACATACATTTTCTTCCCTTCTCCTCTCCCCCAACTGAAATTGTCAAATATTTAACAGCACACCCCACATAAAGCCATATGATAATGTATAACAGAATTATTACCTATAATATCAGAGGCAAAATGGTCCAGTGAAAAGGAATGTCAGAAGAACTGGATTTAAATCTTGATTCTGCTTTTTTACTCTCTGTATGATCTCTGATCTCAAGCATGTCTTCTCATCACTCACACAAATGAGCTTCTAAGAGTCTCATATCTAAGATCCTTTCCAGCTCTAAACCCTATGGTCCTCTCCTGGATGATCAGGGAGGGAAGTGTTTAGTTATCTCAGGAATAATTTTCTCTAAGCACTCCCTGGCTACTGAATTTGTGCTAGCCACAATCCCACTCTCCTTTTTCTGAGTCCTCTTTCTTCCTACTTATGCTTCCAGAATCCTTGGTTTCTAGTTAAGATCTAAGTAGTATAACTTGAGGAATCTCAGGGGAAGAGATTCCATTTTACTTAAATCTTCCCTTTCCTCATTTTTTGTTTGATGTTTTCAGTTTGATTGGCTCAAAAAAAAGTTGCGTAGTTGGGAAGTTGTTGGACAGCGGTTGCTGAGGGTGAGGAGACTGACAAAGGCCTTTGAGGTCTAATCCTTACATATTAGATTGTACCAGCCCGTGGAGGATCTGGTTTCTCCCTAATCATAGATTTTTTTTTTTTGGTAATCCATACAATAAATCGCAAGATCCAGAGAGGAGGTGAGTTTAGGGTCAGCACTTACTAGAAACATGAGAGTGGCAAAGTTTGCTTTGGGGCTTCCAGGGTGTCTTGTATGTCCCTTTGCTCTATTCCGTGGTATCCTTTCCTTACCTCTAAGAATCAACATTGTGCTCCTCTGACAAAATCTCCTCTCAGAAAGTCTCTTGATATCACTCAATTGTACCTGAATGTGATTGTCAATTACCAGTTCTGTCTCCTCTATTTAGAACATTTGTTCTGCAAACCTGACATCTCTTTGAGGAATTTAAAAATGACTATAAAAACCAAACAAAAAACAATTCCATTGCATGAACAAATAGTTCTCTAAAGCAGAATTTCAAACTATTAATAAACATATGAAAGAACATTATAAATCACTAAAAATAAGAAAAATCAAGATAATTCTGAAGTTTCATTTCTTAGTAAAAAACTAGCAAAGATGGCATAAGAATCAACAGTACTGTCAGTGTTAGAGGGAATGTGGAAAAACTAGTGCACTAAGGCATTGTGAATTGTTCCAACTCTTCTGGAAAGTAAATTTGAATAATGCAAAAGGGAGTGACTAAAAATGTCTCTATCCTTTGACCCAAAGATTCCAGTGGCAGGTGGATACTCCAGGGAAGTCAGCGCCAAACCAGCATATTCATAGCAGTTCTTTTTGTCTTCTTAAAGAATTGGAAACTGAGTAGATACCCACTGCCTGGGGATTGGCTAACTCTGAATGTAATGTATTACTGACCTATAAGAAACAATGGATATTATGAATATAGAGAAGCACAGGAATATTTTATATGGAGTGATGCAAAACTAAGTAAATGGATCAGGAAAAAATATTCAAAATGATTGCAACTATGCAAATTGGAAGAACAAAACAATTAAAACTGAATGCTGTGAAATTAGAACAGCCAAGATTGGCCTGAAAAAAGAGATAAAATTTTGTCAGTATCATTCTCCCATTTTTTTGCAGAGATGGAGGATGGTGCACATGGGACAGTACAGATAATATTAGTCTATTTTGACATGTTGTCTAATTTTGGTGATCTTTTTTCTTTTAAAAATTTCTGTTATAAGGAATGGATTCAGAAGGCAGGAGAAGGGACATGCATTGGGAAATATAGATGATATAAAAGCAAAATTTATTGGTTAAAAAACTATAAAAAGAAAGTCTCTGATTCCAGGTAAAAAAAAAATAAGGCATGAGCTAGCAAATCTTTGGAATATACTGAGGCCAAGCAGCCTTCCTAAGATCTGCAAAGTTATACCATTTAGTTCAAGAGGTATAAAGCCAAGACCAATCTGGCTGGATGATTGTATGGGGAAGATTATGGACAATAGAGCTTCAGTACTGAATGCCCAGTACTAATGCCCAGTACTGAAAACCCTGCCTCCCTCCTGCTATCAACTGCTTGAGAGGTTTTCTGCTAAAGCTTTTCCCCTACTCCATATTTAAAATTTATTCATCTAGGGTTCTACTTAACTTCTTTTCCCCCTTCCCCCTAACCTTGCTTTTGTGCTTATGGATGTTAATCACATTGGCTAACCTGTTACTCTTCCTAGGTAAAATAGACTCAATCCAGTTCAAAGAATACCTGTCACCAGAGGTTTCCCAAAGCAGTGATTAATGATACAACTCTCAGACTCTGTGCCAGATTAGTGGGAAAGTGATTTTGGGTCCAGGAGGGTTTTTTTGGGCATCCCTCAAGTCATACCAAGGACCTGATTGCTTCTTCCATCCACACTGAAGGTCAGCCCTAAATGAAATGATGATCTAGGTCTGTCAATGTCATCATTATAAGGAATCTAAAGAGAATTTTTCATGCAGAACCAAGTAATTAGTTTGAGGTCTGGCTTTTTATCATTTATACAGGCACCAGTGAAATTCTCCAAGCCTCAGTTTCCTTATCTGTCAAGTGAGAATAACATATACTGTCCATTCCCTCTAAGTTGTAAAAATCAACTGAGATCATGTGTGGAAAGTCCTCTGTAATTATAACACCATATGTCAATGTGAATTATTATTGTTACCAATAACAAGGCTTTTTAGAATCTACTGAAGTGGGAAAGCTTTCGATCAGAAAATTTGGAGATCAGCTAATCAAGAAACACTTTTTTTATTAAAGTTTTTTTTATTTTCAAAACATACATGGGTAATCTTTCAACATTAACCTTTGCAAAAGCTTGTGTTCCCACTTTTCCTCCTCTTCCCCCCTCCCCTAGATGGCAAATAATCCAATATATGTTAAACATGGTAAAATATATGTTAAATCTAACATATGTATACATATTTATACAGTTATCTTGCTGCACAAGAAAAATCAAATCAAAAAGGAAAAAAATGAGAAAGTAAATAAAATGCAAGAAAACAACAACAGAAAGAGTGAAAAGAGCTATGTTGTGATCCACACTCAGTTCCCACAGTCCTCTCTCTGGGTGCAGATGGCTCTCTTCATCAGAAGATCATTGGAACTGGCCTGAATCATCTCATTGTTGAAAAAAAAAAAACCATGTCCATCAGAATTGGTCATCATTTAATCTTGTTATTGCCATATACAATGATCTCCTGGTTCTGCTCATTTCACTTAGCATCAGTTCATGTAAGTCTCTCCAGGCCTCTCTGATCCCCCTGATCGTTTCTTATAGAACAATAATATTCCATAACATTCATATACCATAACTTATTCAGCCATTCTCCAATTGATGAGCATCCACTCAGTTTCTAGTTTTTTGACACTATGAAAAGGGCCGCCATAGGCATTTTTGCACGTGTGGATCCTTTGACTTCTTTTATGATCTCTTTGAGATATAAGCCTTATAGAAACACTGCTGGATCAAAGGGTATACACTTTTTTTCCCCTGAGGCACTTGGGGTTAAGTGACTTGCCCAGGGTCACACAGCTAGGAAGTGTTAAGTGTCTAAGCCCATATTTGAAAACAGTTCTTCCTGACTTTGGGGCTAGTGCTCTATCCACTTCACCATCTAGCTGCCCCAGTATGCACATTTTGATAGCCCTTTGAGCATAATTCCAAATTGCTCTCCAGAATGGTTGGACCAGTTCACAATTCCACCAACAATGTATTAGTGTCCCAGTTTTCCCACATCCCCTCCAACATCCTTCATTATCTTTTCCTATCATCTTAGCCAATCTGAGAGGTGTGTAGTAGTACCTCAAAATTGTCTTAATTTGTATTTCTCTGATCAATAGTGATTTAGAGCACCTTTTCATATGACTAGAAATGGTTTTAATTTCTTCATCTGAAAATTGTCTGTTCATATATCCTTTGGTCACTTAGCAATTGGAGAATGGCTTGAATTCTTATAAATTTGAGTCAATTATATGTTTTAGAAAATTTTAGAAATTTTGAATGTAAAAATATTTTCCCAGTTTATTGCTTCCCTTCTAATCTTGTATACATTAGTTTTGTTTGTACAAAAATTTTTTTAACTTAATATAATTAAAATTATCTATTTTGTGTTCAATAATGAACTCCAATTCTCCTTTGGTCCCAAATTCCTTCCTTTTCTATAGATCTGAGAGGTAAACTATCCTTTGTTCTTCTAATTTGCTTATAATGTCACTCTTTATGTCTAGATCATGAACCCATTTCAACTTTATCTTGGTATACAGTGTTAGGTGTGGGTCTATGCCTAGTTTCTGCCATACTAGTTTCCAATTTTCCCAGTTATCATAAAATACTGAGTTTTTACTCCAAAAGCTGGGGACTCTGGATTTGGCAAACACTAGATTACTATAGTCGTTGACTATTTTGTCCAGTGAACCTAACCTATTCCACTGATTGACTACTCTATTTCTTAGCCAGTTACAAATAGTTTTGATGACCACTTTTTTGTAATATAGTTTTAAGTCTGGCATAGCTAGACCATCTTCATTGGCATTTTTTTTTCATTAATTCCCTTGAAATTCTTGACATTTTGTTCTTCCAGATGAACTTTTGTTATTATTGTTTCTAGGTCTATAAAATAATTTCTTGGGAGTTTGATGGATATGGCACTGAATAAATAGATTAATTTAGGTCATATTGTCATTTTTATTATATTAGCATGGCCTACCCATGAGCACTTGATATTTTTCCAATTGATTATATCTGACCTTATTTATGTGGAAAGTGTTTTGTAGTTGTATTCATATAGTTCCCGATTTTGTCTTTATAGGTAGACTCCCAAATATTTTATATTATCAACATTTTTTATTATAGCTTTTTATTTACAAGATATGTGCATGAGCAATTTTTCAGCATTGACAATTCCAAAACCTTTTGTTTCAACTTTTCCCCTTCTTCTCCCCACCCCTTCCCCCAGATGGCAGGTTGACCAATACATGTTAAATATGTTAAATATGTTAAAGTATAAGTTAAATACAACATATGTCCATACAGTCATTTTGCTGTACAAAAAGAATCAGACTTTGAAATAGTGTACAATTAGCCTATGAAGGAAATCAAAAATGCAGGCGGACAAAAATAGAGGGATTGGGAATTTTATGTAGTGGTTCATAGTCATCTCCCAGAGTTCTTTCCCTGGGTGTAGCTGGTTCAATTCATTACTGCTCTATTGGAGCTGATTTGGTCCATCTCATTGATCAACAGTTATTTTAAATGGAATTTATCTTTGTATCTCTTGCTGTTAGATTTTGTTGGTAATATATACAAATACTGATAATTTTTGTGGATTTATTTTATATCTTGCAACTTTGCTAAACTTGTGATTGTTTCTAGTAGTTTTTTAGTTGATTCTCTAGGATTCTGTAAGTATACCATCATATCATCTGCAAAGAGTGATAATTTGGTTTTCTCATTACTTATTCTAATTTCTTTAATCTCTTTTTCTTCTCTTATTGCCAAAGCTAACGTTTCTAATACAAAACTGAATAGTAATGGTGACAGTGGGCAACCTTGTTTCATCCCTGATCTTACTGGGAATGATTCTAGTTTGTCTCCATTACATATGATGCTTGCTGATATTTTAAATAGGTGCTACTGATCATTTTAAGGAAAACTCCATTTATTCCTATACTCTTTAGTGTTTTTAATTGAAATTAGTATTGGATTTTATCAAATGCTTTTTCTGCATCTACTGAGATAATCATAATGATTTTTGTTTGTTTGGTTATTGATATAGTCAATTATGCTAATAGTTTCCCCTAATATTGAACCAGCTCTGCATTTCTGTTATAAATCCTACTTGGTCGTAGTATGTTATCCTGAAGATGATTTTCTATAATATTATTCTTTGCTAATATTTTATTTAAGATTTTTGCATCAATATTCATTAGGGAATTTTTTCTATAATTTTCTTTCTCTGTTTTCACCCTACCTGGTTTAGATATCAGCACCATGTTTGAGTCATAAAACAAATTTGGTAGGACTCCTCTCTTCCTATTTTTTCAAATAGTTTGCATAATATTGGAATTGATTGTTCTTTAAATATTTGGTAGAATTCAAATGTAAATCCATCTTGCCCTGGAGACTTTTTTCTTAGGGACTTGATTAATAGCTTGTTCTATTTCTTTTTCTAAAATGGTACTATTTCAGCTGTTTATTTTCTTTTCTGTTAATTTGATTAATCTATATTTTTGTAGGTTTTCCTTTGTTTCACTTAGATTACCAATTTATTGACTTATAGTTGAGCAAAATAACTCCTAATTATTACTCTAATTTCCCCTTCATTGGTGGAAAGTTCTCCCTTTTCATTTTTGAGACTAACAATTTGATTTTCTTCTTTTCTTTTCTAATCAAATTAACTAAAGGTTTATTTATTTTGTTGGGTTTTTTTCCCCATAAACCCAACTCTTAGTTTTATTTATTAATTCAATAGTTTTATTACTTGCTTCCCTTTTATTTTCAGAATTTTAAATTTGGTATTTAATTGGGGGTTTTAATTTGTTCTTTTTCTAACTTTTTAAATTACAAGTCCAATTCAATGATCTTCTCTTTCTCAATTTTATGCAAGTAAGCATCTAGAGATATAAAATTTCCCATAATAATCACTTTGGCTGCATCCCACAAATTTTGGTATGTTGTCTCATTGTTGTCATTCTCTTGGATGAAATTATTGATTGTGTTTATGATTTGTTGTTTCACCTACTCATCCTTTAGGATTAGATTATTTACTTTCCAATTAATTATTGGTCTATTTTCCCCCTTTTATTGTAGGTAATTTTTATTGTATCATGATCTGAGAAAAATGCATTTACTATTTCTTCCCTTCTGCATTTGATTTTGAAGTTTTTAATGTCCTAATAGTCAATTTTTTAAACAGATTCCATGTATTGCTGAGAAAAAAAGCATATTCCTTTCTGTCTCCATTCAATTTTCTCCAAAGCTCTATCATCCCTAACTTTTTTAGGATTCTATTTACTTCATTAACTTCTTTCTTATTTATTTTGTGGTTCAATTTATCTAGTTCTGAGAGCAAGGTTGAGATCCCCCATTAGTATAGTTTTGCTATCTAATTCTTCTTGCATCTCACTTAACTTCTCCTCTAGGAATCTGGATGCTATACCACTTAGTGCATATATGTTTAGTAGTGATATTATTTCATTATCTATGGTATCTTTAAGTAGGATGTAATTTCCTTTCTTATCTCTTTTAATTAGAACTATTTTTGTTTTTGTTTCATCTGAGATCAGGATTGCTACCCTTGCTTTTTTTTTTTTTTAACCTCAGCTGAAGCATAATAAATTCTGCTCTAGCCTTTTACCTTTACTCTAAATGTATCACTCTGTTGTAAATGAGTTTCTTGTAAGCAACAAATTGTAGGATTCTGACTTTTAATCCAGTTTGCTTTCTGCTTTCATTTTATGGGAGAGTTTATCCCATTCACATTCATAGATAAATTACTAACTTTGCATTTCCTGCCATCTTGTTTACCTCTGGTTATACTTTTCTCTTCCCTTTCCCCCTTTCCCTCCTCCCCAGTATTTTGTCACTGATCGCCCTCTCCCTCAAACAGCCCTCCCCTTTTGCAGCCCCACTCCCTTGCTTATACCTTTCCCTTTCAACTTCTGTTCTCTCTAGAAATTAACTTTCCTCCTTCTTTTCCCTTTCTACTTCCCTAAAGGGTTCTTCTCTGTGAAGCTAAATGTGTCTGATATTCTCTTTTTGAGCCAAATCTGATGAGAATAGGATTCACACAATGCTCATCCTCTTTCCCTCAATTACAATAGGTTTTTGCCTCCTCATGAGATTAATTTACCCCATTTTAACTCCATTTTTCTCTTCTTCCAGTTGAACCATCTTACCTCCTCTAGTTTACCTTTTTATGATTCTCTTGAGTTCTGTATTTAGAGATCAAATGCTTTTGTTCAGCTCTGGTCTTTGGGTTCTCTCTCAGGAGGTGATCAGTGAATTCTTTCAATAGCTATTTTACCCTCTGGTTCTAGGACATCCAGGCAGTTTTTTTTTTTTTTGATGATTTTCTGAAAGATGATGTCTAGACTCTTTTTCATCATAATTTTCAGGAAGTCCAATAATTCTTAGATCACAATCTCCTAGATCTATTTTCCACATCAGTTGTTTTTCCAATGAGGTATTTTATATTTTCTTCTATTTTTTTTTTTTTTTTGATTTTGCTTGACTGATTCTTGAAGTCTCATTGAGTCATCCACTTGCATTTGTTCAATTCTAATTTTTAGTGAATTGTTTTTTTCAGTTACCTTTTTTATCTCCTTTTGCACTTGGCCAATTGAGGTATTTTGTTCATTGCTTTTTTTCCCATTTCACAAATTTTGTTGTTCAACAAATTATATTTCATTAAATCTATTTTGTAAGGAGTTTTCTTCAGATAATTTCTGTTTTTTCTTTTCCATAGCCTCTTGCAAAAATTTCATTTCCTTTTCCCATTTTTCTTCTCTCTCTTTTAAGATCCTTTGTGAATTCCTCCAAGAGAGCTTGCAAAATGGCGACCAACTCATGCCATCCTTTGGGGCTTCATCTGGAGCTGGTTTGCCTTTAGAAAGCTCAGGGTGATGTCTGTTCTTCTCTTTCTCCATAAAAGCTGTCAGAGTTCTTTTTGCTTTTTAGTTCATTTTTTAAAAAAAGATTGAGGTGTGCTCTTATGGCAAAGGAGCGACAGCAGCTTTAGTTTGCCCTTGAGCTGGTGTTGCTGACTGATTTACAGTGCTGGGTAAGCATAGCCAGATCCCATGCTCTAGAGTTCAGAGGCTCACTATTTGCCTTTTGTATTTGATTTAGTTGTCTTTCAGCAAATCTGCTGATGCAATGGCTTGTAACCAGGACAGAATAGCCTAAGAGCCTTGCTGTAGATTCCTCTGGTTCATGGACACTGCAAAGCTGTGGCTCCCACCCCAGCTCCTTGTCTTGAGCTCCCTGCCCTTGCAGTTTGGGCTTGGCAGCCTCCTTGCTTGATTGAAACAGACCTTTTCTGAAATTCTTCCAAAGTATCTTCTGGAAATTTTTTGTACTCCAAATATTTGTGGATTCTGTCACTCCAAACCAGTTCAGAGGCTTAACCTGCTTTTATTTGAGGGAAGCTCAGAGGAGGTCAGATAGAGATGTGTTACTCTCCATCATCTAGGCTCCACCTTTCAACAAACATTTCTTAAGCCCTTACTGTGTTCCAGGCTCTGGCCAAATAGTTCTGCCCTTACGGTTCTTACATTCTAGTAGAAGGAAAAGGCAAATAATCAGCCCATGAAGATCATATGGAAGGAATCTGAGGGGAGCAGAGGGAGGCATTTGGAGCTCATCTTCTCAGAAGCCTTTGTTTCTTGTTTGTAGGAGCTCAGGCCCAAAGAAGTGGATTGTCTCCTCTCTAAAGCTGGTCCTTACAATATTGTAACAGTGGATTTCCAGTGTCTTCTGACCATGTCCTTTTGCCCCATTTTGAGGTGTCTTTTTCTCACCCTCCTTAAAAACAAAACAAAACAAAACAAAAAACCAGAATCTGGATTTGAACCTAGGTCTACTGACTTCACATCCCATACTACTTTCAGATTGTTCTCCCCAGACCTAGCCTTTTTTCATAGGAGCTTATAGTCTAGGACAGACATATTGATAGAGAGCCATTAGAATCAAAAGTTCCTAACAGCCAGAATTCCATAGTGTTTGGAGATCATGGGACATGATCGTTCTAGCCTTGGAGGCAGGCAGACCAAGGTTTAAGTTTCACAAGTCACTTAATCTCTCAGCCTCAGTTTCTTCATCTTTAAAATAGGGATAATGTGAGCACCTACCTCAGGAATTGTAATGAAAAAAATGTAAATAAATATGCATGTATATTTACATATATAAAATTTATAAATATACACACACATATGTAGATTACATATATATATATGTATATATAAAATGATTGTATACTTTAAAGTTATGTTGTATATTACATGTATATAGAAATAAATACATATATACACATAAATACTCATGTGGTGTTATTGTTATTAATGAATCCCTTGTACTAACTAGGTGGTTTGGGCCTTCTCACTGTTCCAGTAACATGTCATGTTCCTTCTCACTTGTATTGTTCCCTTAGCATTCCAACTCATGAAAATCTTACCCATTCTTCAAAGCCCAATAGTGCATCTTCTGTGAAATATTGCTGACTACTGAAGCTCATATTTATCTCCCATATCTGATATTCTATTGAAAGTCAATGCCACTCAGCAAGACTTCTCATGGTTTTGTTTAAACACATTTTGTCTCCTTAATTAGAATGTTACCTCTATGAGGGCAAAAGCTTTTACATTTGCATGGCTTTCCACTACCAAGCACAGAATTGGCCACTTTCTGGAAATTCACTGTCTTGTTCAATTGCCCACAAGATGATGCTTAAAATGTCCATTCTTTTTTTTTCCAATTTCTTTTTTTCCTTTTTTCTTTTCTTTTTTCTTTTTTCTTTCTTTCTTTCTTTCTTTCTTTCTTTCTTTCTTTCTTTCTTTCTTTCTTTCTTTCTTTCTTTCTTTCTTTCTTTCTTTTTTTTTTTTTTTTTTTTTTTTTTTGCTGAGGCAATTGGGGTTAAGTGACTTGCCCAGTGTCACAGAGTGTTAAGTGTCTGAGATCAGATTTAAACTCAGGTCCTCCTGACTGCAGAGCCAGTGCTCTATCCACTGTGCCATTTAGCTTCCCTTAATGTCTATCCTTCTAAGTGAACTACCAACCATATTAAATGAATAAAAACAGTTAAAGGATGGCTCCCTGCTCTACTCTTGTTTGTTCCTGTACTGATGCTTGGGGACACCATCTGGTTCCCCTCCCTTCTTCCTCTCTTTTTCTCAGTGTCAGTCTTCCCGTCTGTTCTGTGGTGATTAGACCTGCTGGGTGTAGTGACTGGTGAGGTCCCTCCTAGAGTACTTGACACATGCTGGGCAAAGGGCAGTAGAGAGCAGCTTAGGAGGCAGATTGACTGATCTTTGGGAGCTTTCCTATCTCCAAGTTGAGCAGTGGGCAGATGGCAAAGGGGAAAGGTCACACTGACCCAGTGGCCTGCTTGCAGGTAGCTGCATTGAAGGATGACTTGACCATCTCCAAACTGATTCCATCTGGGCCACAGTGATCTTTCACTATGGGAGGGATCTGGGTCAGAGGAGCAGAAACAGAAAAATAAGCCCTTTTGAAAATAATAATCATTATATTTAGGTAGCACTTTGAGAAGGGCATTCACATCTATTATCCTCACAGTAACCTTATGAGATAGATCCCTATCTACTCTACCCTACTCTACCACCTAAATATTGAAGGACTGAGTTCAAATTCTACATTGGACAAATACTTTCTGCATGATCTTAGGCAAGTCACTTTTTCTACTTGGACCTAAATTTGCAAATGAGGGGTTTGGATTACCTAATCTTTAAAGCCTTTTCAGCTCTATGTCTGTGAGCCTCCATTTAAACCAAAACCTAGGAGGCTCAGTCATTTACTTAACTCAGTTAGTGAAGAATCCAAGTCTAATCCCTGGCTCTCCCAACACATATCCATTTTCTATTGGATGATGCTCCTTTCTCTCTGGTCTTGGAGTTTCTATTCTTGGAAAATGATCCATTCATTTTGAATTTTATAATAATAATAATGGTAATAGTAATAGCTAGCACTTTAATATTTGCAGATATTATCTCATTTTACACTCTCAATATCCCTGCAAGGTAGGTGTCCCCATGACCCCCATTTTGCAGAAGATGAAACTGAGACAGGCAGAGGTTAAATGAAGGGCCCAGAGTCTCACAACTAGTAAGTATTTGAGCCTGCTTTTGAACTTGCATCTTCCTGATTTCAGATCCAGCTCTCTTATCTTCTGTGCTACATAGCCAGCTCAGAATAACATAAACCACAGCTATGTCCTGTGACATAAATTCCTTCTTCCATGTCTGTTCAGATGCTGGAAGACATGTCCTGGGGCCATGATGATAGCATAAGGCAGTAGCAGCTGCATGGGCTTACAAGTTTGCCTTGAAAGTTTTGGTCACTATAGTAACTACCCAAGTTCTTTCATTAGGATTTTTTTTTGGAGACCCTATAAGGAAACCCTGATAGACAACTCAGGCCGAGTCTCCATCCCCTCCCCACCTCAGGGCCAAGGAGACCCGACTACCACATTTGTGTCTCCATCTGGTGTGGGCAGAGGGTGCCAACATGGGAGGGTACTTCACATAAGCCTTTTCTTCTCCATCTCTTAACAGCTCGGATGGCCTTTTGTGTAACTGACTCCCTTTTGGAAACCTAGCTACTCCTCTCTAGAGGGAGTTTTCATTCCTTTTTGCTTTTTCCAAGTTTATATTCTTAATGTTTTTTTGTGATTAAACATGGTGCTTTTGGTGGGGATCGTTATTTGGCTGTAGATAATATATTTGGGGTGTGCATGGGAGGAGAAGTGTAGTGTGTAGAATCACCCAGTATTTTGTATCAGTTTATATTTCTTTACAAAATTCTGGGTTATTTTTGGTAGAATGAGGGTACTGAATTTGGAATCCAAAGACTTAGGGTTCAAATCTTGGCTCTCAGCATTTATCTATGTGATCTAAGGAAGAGTAGTTAGGAAATTAGTCTTGGAAGTAGGGAAGCATAGGTTCACACACCGCTTTAGACCTTACTGGCTGTGCGACTCTGGGCAAACTATTTAATCTCTATGTGCCTCAGCTCTCTGATAGGAGAAGACTGGCTTCAGTGGACTCTGAGGTCATTTCTAGCTCGAACTGTGCCATCCTTTGGCTTCTCTTTATCTGAATAAGAAATGTGTTGGATTGATGATTTTGAAAATGAGTTCTTTCCCACTCTGAATTCCTATGTAATCCTTCAAGTCCCCGGAGTTTGTGTTCTGTACCCTTTTCCCTTGAGGCATGGTGGTGAGTTAAAAATTATGCTGGATATGGAGTTTATGGCTAAAATGCTAGCCTACCATAAACCTGGGGCAAATCATTTAATTTCCCCCCTCTTTTTTTTCCAAGGCAGTTGGGGTTATGTGACTTGCTCAGGGTCCCATAACCAGAAAGTGTTAAATGTCTGAAGCCACATTTGAACTCAGGTCCTCCTGACTCTAGGACCAGTGTTCCAGATACTATCTCACCTAGCTGCCCCTGAATCATTTAATCTTGCTAGACTTTGATTTCCTTGTCTGAGGGAGTTGAATGAGATGATCTCTGAGATCTCTTCTAGACTTAAATCTATGATCTGATAGTCCCTTGTCTGTGTGCCTTCCAGTCTCTTCTCAAGTGCTTCAGGCCATCATGTACTCAATAACAGAGCCTTTTCTCAGGCCCACAGTGACCAATCTCACTCCAGAAATGAGTGGGGATAATCTGTCAGCGATCGTATTGTAAAAATAAAATACATCAATAGAACATAATGACTAAAAAAAAAAAAAAAAAAAAAAAAGATAATCCTCCACTTACTTCTCTTCCTACATATGTCTGAGTCCACTCATTCTCCTAGACTCTAGAGCCAGCCATTTAAAAGCTATCCACATTTACCCCCAGCTTTAGCCCCTTTCCAAAGATTTGTGCTGTGTTTAGGAAATCAGTGAGCTGACAAAGAAAAAGTGGCAGAACAAATGATATTAGCTAGGCTGGCTTTTCTTTTTTAATTAATTCCCCACACCCCCAATTAACAAGGATTTATTTTCTCTTTTACTTCCCTCCTACTGAGAAAGAAAAAAAGAGAAATAAAATCCATGTACAAATATGTATAGTCAGGTAAAATAAATTTTCATATTGGCCATGTCTTAAAAATATATATTTCATTATGTATCAAGTCTATCACTTCTTTGTCGGATGATAGATAAATAGTGTGCTTTATCGTTGGTCCTCTGGAATCACGGATAGTTATTAAATGATAAGTGTTTTTAAGTTCTTCAAAGCTTTATTACTGTTACACGATATGCGATATTATACTGTTATTGTAGAAATTGTTCTCCTGGTTTTATATATGTGTGTATATGTGTGTCTATATATACACATGTATATAAATAAATATAACTGTTATGATAGAGATATTTTCCTGTTACATATAGACACATACATGTATATGTGTATGTATATTATGTGTACATACATATATATGTACAAAGAAATATAACTTATAGAAATTGTTCTTATTTTATATATGTGTATGTATAAATATAACTATTATATAAATTTTTCTGTTTTATATGTGTGTATACATGGATATATTGTGTACATATATGCATATACATATGTGTATCTATAAAATATAACTTATAGAAATTATTCTCCTGTTTTACAGTGTATATATGTTTGTATGTATGTATATTGTATACATATACATATATGTAGGTATACAAATAAATATAAATGCTATATGAATTGTTCTGTTTTATATATGTGTGTATGTATGTATGTATATGTGTATATATAGAAATAAATGTAACTTATAGAAACTATTCTCCTGTTTTGCATATATGTGTTTATGTATGTGTGTATATATGCATGCATGCATATACACATATATGTATGTATATAAATATAAATGTTATACAAATTGTTCTGTTTTGTATGTATGCATGTATGTATACACTCACATATATATATATAAACTTACGGAAATTATTTTCCTGTTTTACATATATGTGTGTATGTCTGTGTATATGTATACATAAACATATATATATGAATAAATTTAACTGTCATATAAATTGTTCTGTTTTATATGTGTGTGTATGTGTGTATGTATATATATGTGTATATATAGAAATAAATATAACTTATAGAAATTGTTCTTCTATTTTATATTTATGTATATATATGTACATATACAAATATGCATACACATACATGTATATATATATATATATATGTGTGTGTATGTGTATAACTGTTATAGAAATTATTCTCCTGGTTCTGCTTACTTTCCTCTGCATCAGGAGATACAAATTTTCCCAGGTTTCTCCCTCTGGTCATTTCTTGTCTTAATATATAGATGGCTCAGAGCTTTGGGTTAAAACAAGGTGTTCCTATTCTCCAATCCTTTCTCCCTTCCCCCACCTTTACACTCCTCCCCATACCAAGGTCCCCAAACCAGAGCTTCCTTTCCAGAGAAGATTATTATCTCTTCTGTTGTTTCTTCTACCCACCCCCTATTGCCAGAAGAATTCTGCAGTACCTTGGGGATGGAGAAAGTCTCTGAGCCCCATAGCTCAGGATGCACACCAGATCAGAGGCAAACTGTTTGTTTTCTATTTTCTAAAATATTTATGGAGGAAGATGAGATTCTGATTCTGTTTACAGAATACATCCTCGAGGGAAAGAAAGCTTCAAAAAAGCTTTGGCTTCCTGTGCCTGGGATCCAGGCAGAGGAAGAAAGCATTTCTTTAGTTTCAGAACGAGATGGAGCCTTTGCTTGAACTGGATTGGAGAGGTTTGCTTTCGACCCATTGTGCTATCATCCTTACCCCAAACTGTTCTATTGGAAAAGATGTGCCTTTGAGAATACACTATACATCTTATTTGTTCTCATTTCATAACCACTGCGATTCTTATAATTATAGTAATATGGTGGAAAGAACCTTGGATCCAGGAACAAAGAAATATGGCTGAGAGATCTTAGACCTCAACTTCTTTCTCTGTAAAATGCAGATGAAAATCTCTGGGAAACTTCATGAGGTTCTTGTGAAAATATTCTGGACAGTATAAATTCACAAATAAGCCTAAAATATTAACATTATTACTGCTTCTAATATTTCACATTCAAAGGTCTCACCTCATTCTATGTCCAGTGCTATGGTCATTGATAACTGAGATGTATGTGTTGTGAGGGTTGTGAAATTTAAATAGCAGATAATTTAATTCAATTCAATCAGCATTTAGTTTTTTTTGTAATAATAGTAACAAAAGATCTAAAAGCTTACAAAGCATTTTATTTGAATCATCTCATTTGGTCCTGTAAAGCAGGTACTACATATTATTTCCTTTTTACAGAGGAGAAAACTGAGTCTCAGAAGAGTTGAGCCATGTCTAAGGGTAACCCAGCTGGGAAATGAATTAAGGCTAGCTTTTCTTGACTCCAAGTCAAGTATTCTATCTCCTATGCCACACTTCTTAAAGTCCCTGCTTTGTTAATAATAGTCAAAATCAAAGAATTTTAAATCTGAAAAGAATCTCAGCATTATAATATAATCTTTTCATTTTAAAAACGGGGAATTAAAACCAGAGAAGTGATTTGTCTTAAGTTATGTATCAGCAGTAAGTGGAAGAGCCCCTACAGACACACTTTTATCAATTTTTCTTTTATGTTTCAAACTTTTTATATCTTTGGCTTTTATATCACCCTCACTTACAAATATGCTTTTGTACCTCCTTTATTTCTTGAAGCAAAGTTGTGGGTTTTTGTTTTTTTTTAAAGTAAAACAAAGCAACCTAGTTTGACAGTATATGGCATGTTCTACTTCTGTAACCTGCCTCCTTCTCTCTCTTCCTCAAATGCATATACTTTCCACAAAGAAGGATAGCAGGATGTTTTTTTCTTTTTGGCTTATGGAGGCAGAGTTAAATGACTTGCCTAGAATCACACAGCAGGTAGGTGTCTGAAGGAAGATTTAAACTCAGGTCTTCCTGACTCCAAAGCCATTGTTCTATCCACTGAATCATTAGTTGGCCCCCAGAGCATTTTCTTGTCACTCTTCTGGGAATCAGACTTGGCCATTAATGTATGTGAGAGTCGGAACCTGAACTCAACTCTTTTTATTTTAAATCCAGAGCTTTTACTGTCATGCCATTCACCAGTAGTTATGATGCTATACAGAATATGGTCAAATGCATAGGAGAGGAGAGACAAAGATACACAAGATTCAAGGATGGAGAGAATGTGTTTCCAGCTCTGGGGATCAGGGACAAGGAATGAGTAGAAAAGGTAACTTCCTGAAGGATTTGGCACCCACATGAAAGCATTTGTGCTAAATTGGAAGTGAGGAGAGGCAGACTTTAGAATTCGACTTTTCCAAGTAATGACCTCTGCTACCTAAATCCTGCATTTCCTGGAGGTGAGAGACCAAAGTTCCCTCTTTGCTGCCCCATCTGGAAAATACCCCTTGGCTGGAGCCCGTTGTCCCATCTTCCTGGGAACATTGGTTATACTTCCTGACAGGAAGGTGACATGATTGTCCAGTTACATCTAAGGCAGTCACAATAGCTCTTGAGGAAGGGCAGCATTTCCTTTGCTGATGCTGGGACAGGAACGTCATCATCCTCAGATCTGCTGGTCTGGCCGCTGGGTATCAACATGGCTTCTGTGGGCACACTCCCCTTTTGTTTGTTGAATTTAGTAAGGTGTTTCTTGGAGTACAAGGACCTAGAGGGAAGGGTCAGTTTGCATCAGAGTATAGTGGATAAAGAGCTAGGAATGGAGGAAGGAAGACCTGGCTTTTAAAATCCCCATTTCTGATATTTACTATATGTGTGACCCTGTCATTTAATCTCTGCCTCAGTTTTCTCATCTGTCAAATGAATGGAATGAGTGGATGAGGTGGTCTTTAAGGTTCTTTTAAGTTTCTTGCTAGCTCTATGATTTTTCTACATCATTTGAAGTTAATATAGTGATGTATTTAGCTGCTCTATGGAGGTCCCAGTTCTGTCCTTGCCTCTGTGGCTAATTTATCCTAGTTACTTTTTGTTCCACTTCCTTTGTTATGACATCGGGATTAGAGGAAACATTGGATAGTAATTTTAGCCATCCTTGAAGTCTAGAACTGGATTCAAATTCTGCCTTTGACTTTGTGACTTCTCAAAGCATTAAATACCTCTTTGACTTAGAGACAAATTGCTTATCTGTATCAATGTAAGACATTTTCTCTCTAGGAAGTTTCTTACAGTGATGATAGATCCATATCCTCTCCTGTCTTGCCTCTTCCCTCCAAATATACTGTCCCTAATGTCTTAGGACAGGCATAATTTTCAATGGTAGTGATAGAAAACTGTTAATACCAAATGTTACTTGCCACTTTGAAAAAATGATCCTTGATAACCTACCATCTAGGGGAAGGGGTGGGGGGAAGGAGGTGATAATTTGGAACAGTAGGTTTTGCAAAGGTCAATGTTGAAAAATTACTCATACATATGTTTTGTAAATAAAAAGCTTTAATAAAAAATAAATTTAAAAAATGATCCTTGTAATGTCAGTGATGTCCTTATATTTTACTTTTTTTTTCCTGAGGCAATTGTGGTTAAGTGACTTGCCTAGGGTCACACAACTAAGGAGTGTTAAGTGTCTGAGACCAAATTGGAACTCAGATCCTTCTGACTTCAGGGCTGATGCTCAATCCATTGCATCACCTAGGTGCTCCTAAATTTTTACTCTTAAGATATTTATTCTTGATTAGATTGAGTTGAACTATACCCTAAGTTCCCCCACCCAGAGATTTTTGACTTTCAAAGGAACATAGTTTAAGCTGCATCTCAGCTTGTAATGTCCTTGCCCCCTCCATTGGGATTTATGACATGAAAGGCAAAACAGCCAGAATGAAGTGAGTTTCCTTGCCTGGATTGCCAAGGACAGTTGTGGTCTCATGATCAGGTCTTGCTATATCATACTGCATCTTCCTCTTCTCCAAAAGATATGATTGGTTGCTGTCCTTCATACTTGAAGATCAAAATGACTTTCACGATGTTAGAGCCAAGTTATAGTGTGTCCCACTGTGACTGATCAGATCCATACCAGTTTGGAATAATCCGCCACAGGTCAGTTACAAATAGTCCCTATGAACATTTTGGGGTGGCTTCTTTAATTTTGAGCATCTCATGTTTCTTTTGAGCTATTTCAATTCTGCTTTGCTCAGAAAGCACAGCACCTCCTCTGATGAGAGCATGCTATGCTGTGCGGTCCTGTGCCAGTGTCTCTTATGTCATACAATCGATTCTAAAGTTCTTAAGAGAGACCTTGAGAATGCCCTTGTATTGGTTTTTCTGGCTACTTCATGAGCCTAAAGGTATAAGAAACTTTTGTATGAGTCTTGGAACTGGGAAATCCACTGTGCTTTGCACTCATGGAACATCCCCTAGGGTGGCAGGTTTGCTATCCTGCTATCTCAGTTAAAAACTCTTTATTCCTCAACTCATGGCTTTGATTTATTTCAGTACTTGACAGCAACACTGAAATTTTTGGGACAAACACCTTGTGAATTCAGGTTATTGTTACTATCCTGGCTGACATCTTCTACTTCTTTTTCAGTTATAGAAAAGTGTTTTTAAAACATCAGGACACTAAAGAAAAATGAAGTTCTTTTTTATTATTATTACAAAGTGCCTAGAACTCCTCAGAGAAGTGTCATTCAGGTCTCCTTAGGATGCCAATTGTCTTATCAATATGTTTTTTCCTCAACAGAAAGTTTCCCAAATGCCACATTTTAGAGTAGCGGCCTCGAGCCAACTAGGACTTTGGGAGGTTTGAGATCACGAGGTTTCCTCCTCCCTTTTTTTTTTTTTTTTCCTAGATACCTCTAAATGGGCCATGTTCTTTTGGAAGTGAAGCCAGGTTTGAATTCTCTGCTTCCTCCGCCCTCATCCTCCCTAGGGAATGCTCTTCCTAACCCGCCCATAAGACCTAACTTTATGTTTAACCTCATTAGTATTTTGAGCAAAAGCATATTTATCTGTTCCCTGCAGAGAATTGATGCTCTATTCATTTCAAATTGATCAGAAACAAAGAGATGTTAAGAAGAGCAGCCTGCTTGGGTCAAGGAGAAATGGCAAAAAAGGAAACATAAGGCTTGTCCTGGAGATGGCTGGTCGGTAGCCCTTTGCCACCTGGGCACAGTGGAGGACTAGGTGGAACCTACATCAGCAATATTTGCAGTTGATCCAGTTTGTTCCTCTTCTAGAACTGCTGCTCTGGAACATGAGAATAATCTTCTCCTTAAGGGAACTAGCTTTGAAATCAAGGATCCTGAATTTGAATCCCAACATCAACACTTAATAGTTATGTGACTTTGAGGAAATAGCTTTACTATTTTGAGCTCTACTTTTCTCATCCTAAAAATGGGGATAATAATATTTGTACTACTTATATCATAGAATTCTTAGGAGGAAGAATTTTATAAACCTAAAATATTGAGAGAAATAATTCACTTTGGACCCCTACTCTATTCCATCCAATATTAATCAATTTGATAGAATAAAGTTCTGTATATAATACCCCAGAACTATGAGCTGCAGATTCTAAATTCAGTTGTTTAATTATAGGAAGTTAGCTATCGTCCTTCTGCCCTTGTTTTGCCTTGTGATGACAACTAAGCCCAACTTGGCAGAGATGACAACTATATGGAAAGTCCCCCAAAATGTTTTTGTACCTCCAGACCAATCTTGTTTCCAATAGGAGCAGATGATCATCTTATGATCACATAGGTCACTGACTGTGATAACTGATACCATTTTCTCCTGCCCAAATTAAGGAGAAAGCTGTCCATCTTATGTGGAGATATTCCTTGTTTCACCCAATTTGAGATCCTGCTTATTCAGTGGAATTATTCTACATTTGGTGTGGCTGTTCTGGAAAGGCTGGACATCTACCGCTATAAAAATAAGATACTGGGATAAATTGGCATTTCAGCTCTTGAGGAAGATCTGAGGTTCTCTTCATTATAGGGGACTACAGAATCTTTAATAAAATGTCATTGGTTCAGACCTCTATCTCAGTTTCTTCTTTTTTCAGATGGGATAATTTTAATCTCCACAGTATTAAAGACATATGAGTTGTTTTTATATATATGCCTATACACATATATACATGTGTATGTGTGTATCAGATAAATGTCCTTAAAACATAAAAAATGGGAGAGGGGTGCTAGAAAAAGTAGAGAAAACATGGAGGGAACACTAGTAGTTTATAAATACATGTGAATTATCTTACCTAGCATGGTGCAGGTGCCAAAGAGAATAAAATAGCTAACCTATTTACACAAGTGTTCTATTTTTCTCTTTTACTCATGTTGGGAGCTCTCTAATAGGGAAGGAGAAATGCATATAAATGTCTATGTCTTGCCAGTAACTTGGTACTTTTCGTTCATATCTGAACTTCTTGCTCCAATTTACTGATGAAACAAAATGATTTACCCAGAGTTACATGGCAATTTTACTGATGAGGAAAGGAATCCCCAAGTAGAAGAAGTAACCCACCCAGGATGAACTAGGCCTCCACCCAGCTTTCCTGAGTCCTAGTTTTTCTTTCACTGTACATTTATTTGATTTTTTTATATAACAAGGATAATAGGACTGAGCAGAAACTGATGCTTATGTGCTCCCACTTCTTGATAAAAGGCCCCTTGATATAGGGCTCTAGGTTGACCCCTCAGAGCCTGTGTCGGGGTGTGGTTTGTGCCAAAGATGATTGGTGATTGCATCAGGAAGAGCTATCCCCTTGGCAGCCTTAAAAGGAGGGGCCAAAGTCCCTGCTTCTCTATTCTCATCTTTCACACATGTAGCTTGTGTCTTCAGAGGATAGATCTTCCTTAAAAAGAAAAGGAAAGGAAAAGAATGAGATGATAGAGAAGGGGATCTTTCTGCCTTTTTTTTTTTTTTTTTTTAGAATTCTTGACTCCCAGTTTAAATGTCACTGTTTCAAGGACCTCTTGGGTAAAAGTCTGCAGTTGCCATAGATACTTCAAGCATCTTTAGTTCATCAGGCAAAACTCATTGGCTGGCAAACCTGGGAGCTAAGGGTTACATTCACAAAAGGAATTAAGGTTGGGTAAAGAGGTGCTCTTTGCCCTTGCTGTTATGAAGCATTTCTGGACCCACAGTAAAAGCCTCAGCCTGGAGCAATAAACAGAGAACTGGACTTGGTTTCAGGAGACCCATATGAGTTATTATCTTTCCTTCCTTCCAGTTTCATAATTCTAGAGCCCTACATCAATTCACTTTCAAAGGAACTATTGGGCAGTGAATGAGGAAGGGAAGAGGTTGAACTCTAGTTTTGCTTTCAATGGTTTTCATATCTTTTCTCCATTTCTGAACTAGTATTAATCACTTTGTGGGCCTTGCTTTCTTCTCCTCCCCCTTTTATCTTCCCTAAGGAAAGATGAAAACTGAGTTCAAGATCTGGCCTTCAAACTAACTGCAAAATGACTTTCATTTCTCTGAGTTCCAGCTTCCTAATCTATAAATTAAGGATAATGATAATAGTTGAGAGGAAGGATGGAATCAGTGGGAGGGAACACAACTTGGTACAATTCAAGGAATACTAAAAATCCTGTCTGGTGCTTATAAGCTCTTCAGGCTCTTAAAAGTCACAGAGCCATTTCTGCATCTCAGTTTCCTCATTTTCTCATAAGAGGGACTCTAGCTGGAATTATCCTTTGAGGCCACCTAACTCAAACTACTTTATGGACAGATGGACAAACTGAGGTCCAGAGTAAGTTAGTGCCTTGTTTAAGGGTCAGGCAGGTTAATAAGAAGCAGGATCAGAATTTGTACCAATTTGTTTCCAAATTTATCTTCTCTTTATTTTGATTATGTAATTGTGAAGAACAGAAATGATAATGTCAATTGAAAGTATTCTCCACGTCTTTTCCCCTGCCCACAATTTGCCTCCAAAGTGATAGATATATTGATTGAAGATAGGAGAAAGAGGTTTGTGTTGTCAGGGTTTGGGAAATGGAGAGATGAGCCATTAACACCCTTCCCCCTCCCAAAATCCCACCATTTTCCCTCTCACTCTGAAGGAGAACAGAGACACAAGGGAATAAATGCTTTCAGGATTGTTTTTTACATAGATGAATTGCCTTCTCAGCTAATTCCTGACCTATACACCTCATTTCAGAGCACAGTAGCATTGCCTAGCCTCCAGAGGACTCTGGATTTGCAGTCAAAAGACTTGAGTTTAATTCCACCTTCATCATTTGTGATCTTGAGGAAATTACAATCTCTCTGGGCCTCAGTTTGCTCATCTGTAAAGTAAGGAAGATGGAGGAAATGACCTTTAATGTTCATTGCAGCTTTAGTCCGTGATCCTTATTCATCAGACTTCATTTCAACTTCTATTCCCAGAAATCAAATCTATCTTCACAGGAGAAAGATAAAATGTAACCCTTGAAGAACTATAAAAGCTTGTACAAAGAGATCTCAGGACAGTCTAAGCAATGGCAGCATGGTTGGAATTTATACAAAGTGAGACCTAGAAAAGATAGTCTCTTTGGAGGATTTAGATGGGAAATTCCTGCTATATTTGTTAAATAATTCGCTGGCTTTGCAGTCATGACTGGTACAGAAAATGCTGGGCCATGATCTCTATCTCTACAATTTGTTTTGTCTTGTTTCATAATGTTTATTGTTAACCCAGCCTGAAGCCAACAGAAAGGTAGGAAGTGAGGAGGAGGGAGAGGAAGATAAAAGGAGGGAGAAGAGGGCAAAAGAGAGAGGGAGAAAGAAAGGGATGTGGTAGGGTGGGAAAACATCTATAAATATAGAGAGTGTACAGGTAATGAGACCATAGGGTCTATCGTGCATGGTCTGTGATTCGGAAGATCAAAATCTATAAAAATGAATTCCAAATCAGTGGAGCAGTAATTCAATTTTCTTTGGTGAGTTGTTCTGCCTTCCGTGACAAGATGGGGAATTTGGGACCTTCTAGGGCAGTGGTGTCAAATTCACACAGAAATGGGGGCTACTAATCCATGGACCCCTGCTGGCAGCATATTGACTGAATTTTAAAATGTGATCTTATCTATGTTTTATTGTATTTTTAAAATTTTGTTAAATATTTACCAATTACATTCTAATCTGGTTCTGCATCCTATGTTTAATACCTTTGTTCTTAGGGAACACAGAAGACCTACCGTAGGCAATATGGGAAATCAATATAGTCATTTTCTTCATCTCCTTTTACTTATCCAAGCATTGCTCTTTGGATGGAGCTTACTCCCCTTTCATGGAAACACCTACTATTTTTACCCCTAACCCTTGGGTCAATCTTTCTTTCCCCTCATCTTCTCATCCAAACTTACTCATCAGGTGACTCATGTCCTTATGACCTTTCTTTCTGATAGGTGACAACTAGCTAATTGGATCAATCAATTAGTGAATGGATTTAAAGGAATCTGTATTTTATGAATTTATATGGGTTATAAACTTGCCAGGTAAAATATTTCTGTTTTGACAAGGATGTCCTGCCTAAATTCATTGGTGGGTTCTCAAATATTATAACAAGATAGTGGGGACCATCACATTATAGAACTCTAGAATATTAGACCTTAAAAATTTATCTGGTACAATCTCCCATTTTATAGATGAGAAAAATGAGACCCAGAGGAATAGGGTGACAGTCCCAACTAGTCATACCTCGAATTGATGACAAATCCAGGATGTCAACCCATGTCTCCTGTCTCCCTCAGGTAACTGTACCACAAGGTGTAGACATGGACTCTGTGATCATTCTTGGATCATATCAATAAGATCATGGCTGGCCCAGATAAATGTAATGAGAGCAATGGAATGAATGCTTTTCAGGGATTGTTTTTCACATAGATGAATTGCCTTCTCAACTAATTCCTGACCTATGCGCCTCATTTCAGAGCACAGTAGCATTGCCTAGCTTCCAGAGGACCTGGATTTGCAGTTAAAAGACTTGTTTGTTCCAAGTCTCTATAGGTTCTTCCTATTTATGAGTTTATAATAAATCATTCCCCAACTCAGAAATTCTTCATGGCACTTCATTGCCTGTGGAATAATAATTAGCTTCCCTCATTAGATCAAAGGTTCTTTAAGGACAGGAACTGTCAGTTTACCTCTAGATATTTCTAAGGAAAAGCTGTCATAATCTGAGGCTTCATTGATAAATACATAGGATTCAGAAGAGGGATGGTCATTTTACTTACATCCTGCCTTGGCTATACCTTCTGATCTGGGCACTGGATGACTACTTTGCAGGGATCTTATAGAGGAGATCCCTGTTCATGGATGGATCATTCAGGGTAGACTAGTTAACCTCTGAGGTCCTTTCTGGATCTGACATTCTGATATTCTTTTATATACTTTATTAGATTATAAACTCCTTTAGGGCAGAGACTATATTATATATATGTATGTATATGCATATATATATATAATATACACATATGTATATTTTATACATATATACATACATCTTTTTATACATACATCTCTGTATTTTTCATAGACCCTTCCAGTAAGACTAGTTGATCAACAATTATTCTGAATGAACACTACTATGACAAGCTCTTTCCTAGTTTAGTCTTAGCCTACTCCCCCAACTTTATCTCCTTTCAATTCCCCACAGGGTTCCTATAATGCATGCAGTGAGCAGCTATTAAATGCCAGTTGTGCCTAAGACACTACAGTTCAATTAAACCATCCTATTCACTGTCTTCAGAATATAGCTTGTGACTTCCCGTTTCCCCTTTTCTCACACCTATCCTTTCTATTTGGAAGACCTGTCCTCATTCTTCAGGAACTAGATCAGATGTTTCCTTGGCTCAGAAAACTTCCCTAATCACCTATTCCCAGATGTGATCACCTTCTCCTTGGAAGGAGATCCTGTTGTGTACACTAACTTGTTTGGTGCTTAAAACATACTGCCTTGTATTATAATCAATGGTGTTTATGGGAGCCAGAAAAACTGACGCAATGGTAGACTCATTAATGGCAGCCTGGCATCTAGAAGGAGGATCGTCTTACTCTGTTCTTTGATGAGCAGCCCATATCTGGAGTATCCTATTCCATGCTGGGCACCACATTTTAGGAAGGGCCCTAACAAATTGGAGAATGTCCAGAGAAAGATGAACAGGTGAGTAAAAGGACTGTAAACCATTTCATAGGAAGATAAATCGAAGGAACTGAGAGTGTTGGGAAGAGAGAATGGACCTGGGGATAAGATGGTTTTTGGATACTTCAAGAACTCTCATATCAAACAGAGGTAAAGCTCATCCTCTTTGGCTTTCCTAGGTAGAATTAGCTGCCATGAATGAAAACATCAGAGAGGCAGATTTCAGCTGGATAGATTGCAAAGAGGGAGGCAGAGTGGGAAGTGTGCTGGAGGTGGACTCAGGAGAGATATGCATTCAAATCCCATCTCTGAAACTTATTAGTTGTGTTATCTTAGAAAAAACACAATCTCCCCGAGACTCATTTTCCTCATTTGCAAAATAGGGATAATAATTCATGGGGTTCCTGTTTTTAGGATTGCCTTCCAGCTTCAAATGTGATAATGTGTTCAAAGGGATTTTCAAATCATAAAGCACACTGTGCCAGTCATTCCTATTGGAGCCACCAGCTAGTAGAATGAATTGCCTTGTGAGGTGGGACACTCCCCATAATTGTACCTTCTCACCTAGAGACTAGATGCTACTTTTCAGGGATTGCATAGAAGAGATTTCTAATTTTTGTTTTTTTGAGTTGTGTTTAACCCTACATGGCTCTGTTGACATTGTCCATGGGGTTCTTTTGGTAAAGATACTAGAATGGTTTGCCTTTTCTTTAATGTGTTCCCATTTTATAGATGAGGAACTGAGGCAAATTGAGTGACTTGTTCAGGATCATACAGACACTAAGTGTCTTCCTGACTCTGGTCCCAGCACTCTATCCACTATCCCACCTAGTCATTCCTCTTAGATTATATGGCCTCTTAATTTCCTTCCAACTCTTAAATTCTGTTGTTCCTCTACTAAATTATAAACTCTTAAAGGTCATGATTTGTGCTTTGTGCATCTTTGTATGTCCACAGTACTTAGCATAGGCTCTGATAGAGATAAAGCATAAGAGATTGAATTGGTTATGAATTAAGTTCAAGAAGGACCCTGGAATCCTACATGGATTTGCTTGCTTTGTTTTTGTTTTTTGTCCTCACAGAGGCAGTATGGTATAAGAGAACATGGAATCATAGGCTCAGAGTAGGAGACCTGTTTCTGACAATGACTTGCTAGTTGATCTTGGTCAGGTCATTTGACTTCTGAGTTCCATGGGATCATACATTTAAAGCTGGAAGGAAGCCTCAAATTCATTTAGTCCAATTTCTTATCTTAAATATATAAGGAAACTGAGGCACAGAAATATTTGGTGACTTGCCAAAGATCACACACAATTAAATGCCTCAGTTCCCTCATATGTAAAATTGGTATAACTATAATACTTATAAAGGGGGCATTAGAAGTTAACAGGGTTCAAATTCAAACTCTGTTACCTTCTAGCTATGAAAATTTGGGCAAATCAATTCATATTCTTAGGTCACAATTCCCTCATGTATAAAAATGACTTGAGTTTGTTTTAAGGGTCCATTTCCTTTGATCCTATTGTGCTGTCCAACATCAGAGAAGGAAAGCATTTTGTAAGTTCCAAAGTACTATACGAATACACAACATTCTAAGAAATTATATTTAACCGACTAGGAAGATGTAAGTTAATTGAGAGTCTGCTATTTTTCCCATTTTACTGCACCCTCTCACTTAGCTACCCATTCTGATGATCTGGGATTTTGCTGTTATTTTGCTCCCTTAAGATGAGGATAGCCAGAGCTTGTCTGCATTTTCCATTTCTCCCTCCTTCCTAATTATTACATAATTGTTATTATTGTTGGTTTTTTTCAAATAAGGAAGATCTCAGGGAGGAAACCGAGGCTGAGCAGCATCTCGATGACAACACTGGACCCCTCCCCCGCTCCTCCTCCCCAGGGAGGCCACCATATGCTTTCCGGATGTCCGGGTCTCATTATGTAGCTGCTCACAAATTCATCTTGTTTAATTGTGCTCTGAGGCCTGCTGATGGGGCCAGAGTGAATTCAGTAACTATTAGTGGAGAATCTGTTTGCCTGGGAGGGTCACCATGGCAACTGAGGTATCAATGCATTGTAATGAACTAAGTCAGCACAGCCCAATATGGGAAACCGAGGAACCAAATGCTGCGAGTTCACTGGGTTCTGTATCGAAGGTGCTATAGCCCTCAAGCAGCTCAGCAGCTGGGCTGAGTTAGGGAGGGGGATGGGGGTGAAGGGAGACAAGATGAGAAATATCTTGCAGCTTGGGTTCACCCTTTCACTGCCAGGCAAGGTCCATATACAGTCTATTTACTGATATGCAAGGCTTGTAACTCCTTGGCCATAGAACCCAGAAAAATAAAATCCACAAATGTTGTAAATCCTCATTGACCAAGAATTTCCTTTTTCTCCCAAACCTTTTTTTTTTTATTTTTGAGAGAGGTGGGAGGAGGGGAAGAAATATACCATAACAAATGTGACGTTCAAGGTCACACAAGTAGTAAGCATTGAAGCCAAAATCAAAGCTGGGGTTTTTGGCTCCAAAACCAATGTTATTTCCACTATTGCATACTGCCTCCCAATGTCCTTTTTGTAAGTTACTCCCAAATGCTTGTTATCTTTGTCAGCAAAGCTCAGGGACGGTGGCTGGATTTTCCTTTGTTGTAAGTGACAATCCTTTGGGACCTCAGGGGATATCATTGTGAAGAGATTCCTCCGTCCTGGTCTGGGAGTGGAGATGGAGAAGGTACAGGGAACTGAGCAGAATTCAGATTGAATCCAATACATTCTTTTGTTTAGTCTTGATTTATTATATGGGAAATTCTTTTTTACATGGGAATTTTTTTCTAAAATGTTAATTATAACTTTAAAAAAACAGCTCAGATTTCCTCTATCCATTTTTCCTATCCCCTCCAAAGAGCTATTTTCCTTATACTAGATTTATTTTTAAAAAAGGAAAGGAAAAGAAAAACTCAGGAAAACCTTATAATACAATGAAAAACCTGACATTTCATATACTATTCCATACCTATGTGCTCCCCACTCCTCCTGCCAAGGAATTGTGAGAAGTGTTTTCATCATTTCTTTTGGGTCAAGTTTGTTATTTGTAATTTTGTAGCACTCATGATGATTCTTTCAATTTGCATGATTATAATCATTGTCTTTATTGTTTTCTTGATACTACTTATCACTTTGTATCAGTTCATGTAAATTCAATTTTCTGAATTCATCATTTTTACTCTTAGTGCATTTATGCACTTCTCTCCAATTGATGGCCATCTATCTTATTTTCAATTCATCAAATGAATGAGTGAATGAATGGATGAATATTCAGCTCCACAAGCTCCTTCAGGGCTTGTTCTTGGGTTCTAACTACTGGTGAGCGAATGAATAAAAAAAATATTACATACAAAGCACTAGGATTTCAAGGAGAAAAGTAATCTGATCTCAAGGTTCACATTCTAATAGGAGAGACTGCATACACAGAAGGCTTCAGCTCAATTCAGATGAAAACATCCTATGATCCTTAAGATCCAGCAGCAAAGCAGATAATAAAGCCTCTTCTTTAAAGTCATTTCCATTGACAAAATTACATCTTTTTTTGTGCTGAACCAATTGGCAGTGCCAAGGACTTTGGTGACCAACACTTTCTTTTCTGGGTCTTCAGTAGCTGAAGGATTTGTCAGACTACATTTCCATAGGGATTATTGCTAGTATGGTGTCTGTCTCCACTGGGGTCTGAAGGAGATAGTGGTCAAGGAGATGGTGGTGGTTTGGCTTGCCTGTCAAAGGCCTTTCTGTCACTCCCATTAGGTTCCCTGCAGCTTCAGGTAGGCCGACTAGCATGCCCATTGAGTGACAGTTGATTGGCAGTTGGTAGGGATAGTTGAAATTTTTTTCAACAGGAGCTGCCTCCCTTAAAGCTAGCTATGAGAGCTGAGCTAGAAGCTTCCCAGACTAGTGGTCTGGGAAGGTGCTCTATCAGCCTCTTGGTGGCAGTTGTCAGAACAAAAACTTAAATTCTAAATATTTTGGTGAATATGGAGCTTTTCTTTTTGTTAACAAACTCTTTGGGGGCAAATGCAAAACAATAGAATCTCTGGGTCAGTTTCTTTTGAGAATTATTTGTTCATATCCACTGAGCTCTGGAAAGTCCTAACAGAAAAGGGTAATAGTATCAGTATAAAAAGATACAGATAATCCATACTCTTCTTCCCTTAATCTTTCAACAGAGAGCTGATTGAATGCTACAAAAGTTATAGAACTCATAAGTGTGGCAAAATGAGGAATACTTTAATTGATGCAGAAGAAACATAATTCTTCTCATCAGAGTTTCTGACAATAGCCTGGAGGGAGAAGTATAAGTGGGAAGGAGGGTTGAGAAAACATGTCTGATTTTTAATTAAAAGTGAAAGGATGCCTCCCAGCCTGGCCTTGGCCTCCTTCTGGACAATGATGCTTCCCCTGTCTTCAGCAGCCTCTCAAGGACACTGGCATACAGTATATGTAAAAGAGAGGATCAGGGAACTGTTGACAAGCCTGGGAAATGTTGGAGAAAAGGGGGAGATTTAAAAGACTTATTTGTAAGGGTCCTGAATCATGGTTTCTGCTTTTTTTATTCGCTCACCTAGTCTGTGGTCAGGTTCTGATTCTCCAGAGATCAAACCCTGGCTTTCACATCATTTATCTAGGATTTGACTTTCTAGACCTATATTCAAATTCCTTAGTGATTGGGATTATAGGCTCATAGGCTTCATAGCTGGAAGGGACCTTAGAAGTCACCTTGTTCAAGCCCCTAATTATATAAAAGGAAGAATGGAGGTTCATTCAGAGAAATGCAATAACTTACCTTAGATTACACACCTTAGATCAGAGCCAGGATTCAAAATCAATTTTGAATTTGAAATTTGAAATCAATTTCCTGTCTTGCCTCATACACCCCATATACACTATCTTCCCCCTGTCCTAGTCCTATCAGTGACTAGGATTCTTACTCAGTTTCCACTTTTCCCCTATCTCTTAGTGACTAGAATGTTCTCCCTCAACCCCAATATCTCCTATGACTGAGTCACCAATTCTACTTTTTGTAAACAGCCTACAATCTAGATTTATACTTGGGACTTTGCTGATTTTTTATTCCATCTATACTTAGAAAATTGTATATCTGAGGGTGGGTGTCTTATTCAGGTTGGAAAAGATAGCTTCTGAGGCATTCTATGATTCTATGACCTGTTGAATGTTCAGTTCTATTTGGACCAATTGTTAATGGTCCCCAGATATCATGTATCCTCTCTGTCTCCTAAGACTAATTCCAAGTCTCATACTTCTCTCTATGATCCTTTTGTCAAAACCCTTCATCTTACAGAATATAAAATTGAGGCATAGAAAGGTCATCTTTTAGCCTCCACTAATGTGGTTACCTGTAATAGTCATCCAGATGACATATTTAGCTCAAATCAAAAGCATTATTGGAACAGTATAGGAAGAAAAATATCAACAAAATGATTCTATTATGTAGTAGCTAAAGATGTAAAGGTGAAGGATGAATCCTCAAGAACTCAGAGCTTCCTCAAGAACTCAATCTTTCTTCTGGAGTTGATTCTTGAGCTGAATGCCCACCAAGTTGGGCCAAATTGCTTTTTAAAGATCTCCAAGAACATGATTGATCTTCAGCAAGATAATCACTAGATCTTCCACCTATCAGATGCCTTTATATAATGATCAACATACTCATCATGTTTTTGGTTATTCAGGAAAAATGTTTTTGTTCTCTTATCAGGTTGTTTATAAGTAAATCAATAAGCATTTATTAAATGCCACTTTCTCATAGGTACTGTGTAGAGGGCCAGAACTCTGGAAAAGTATACTCGAAAAAAGGATATTTACAACAGGGTGCTTACTCAGTGTGATTGATAAGATAACAGTTCTCTAGTTCACATAAATAATACTTAGTATGGTGATGTAATGGCACATGCTCAGTGTGTTGTAGAGATGTAATTTTACTAAGGTATTTAAGGGCTCAGAGGACTGGAGACAGGCAGAGTGAGGGAGAGAGTGAGTGAAAGTGTAAGCTCAAGCCCAGACTCCAGACTTGAGACTCAAGAATAAAGACTCCAGATTCTATCCCTGACCATCTCATAGTGACTCTCCTACTAAGACCAAGGCCTGTCCGTCCAGAGATTCTCAAGAAAGCTAGCCCTGACATTACAGTAGTATGCTAGCTTCTGAGTTTACAAATACATTAAATTAAATGATCCTTACTCACAAGGACTTTACATTCTAATGAAGAAGGCAATACACATTGAAGTATATAGAATAAAGATAAGGAGAAGAAATATTAATTAGCTAAATACACAGTAATTTGAGAAGGAAGGCACCATCGTTGAAGGGGTGGAAGGAGGAGAAAGAAAGAGGAAGAGAGAGAGAAACAGAAAAAGAGAGAGAGAGAGAGAGAGAGAGAGAGAGAGAGAGAGAGAGAGAGAGAGAGAGAGAGAGAGAGAGAGAGAATGACTGAGATTGCAATCTGCCTGAAAACATAAGAGAAAATGGTATCAAGAACACATGTAAAAGGACTGGCCTTAGTAAGAGATGCCCTACTTCATTCTTAGAGCCTAGGCAAAAATAAAAATGGAAAATAATGTCAAGTAGTTTTATGATGAAGAGAATGAAAAAAAGAGGAAGTTCTCTCTGAAGTTATGAATAACTTCAATTTCTCAGTAAAGTAAGAAATGAAGTCTTTATCTGGTAGAGATGGAGGAAGAGGAGGATAATCTCAGGTGGAAAATCTGGGAAAAGAAGAGAAGGTCTGGAATAGTTTCTGTGTGGAATAAGATATGGAATCAATTAGGGAAGAATAAAGTGAGTGCCCAGATGAAGCTGGATAAGATGGATTTACAATATACTTAGCCACTCCAATGAGTAGAACAGGGGTGGGAGTAGAGGAGGAGAATGATGGGAGTAATCCAGAGCTGAGATTTGGTGGGAGATAAGTGAGATTAGGACTGAAGGGTAAGGGATTTGAAAGCACAAGACAATATATAGTTATAAGGGCTAACTATAGGACTAAGATTGGAAAGGGAGGAAAGGAAGGTCTGACCATGACTCAGAAAGTACTGAGAGATAGAGACTGGAGGTCTCAGTGAGGAAAAGGAGTAATTTCAAGAAAAATGAAATTTAAGAAAGGTGAAGAGAGATGGAATGATAGACAATTAAGGTCAGAGAGTGGGATGTCATTTTTTAAATGAGGAAGTAGAATACTGGATAATGACACCTAGTATATGATCATTCATAGGTGAAATAGAATAAAGGGTAAGTTATAGAATTTAAGGAATCTGAAGAATTGGGAAGTTAAAGAGTTTGAGAGAGAATCAATGGAATGTTGAAGTCCTTTTAGAGCAGGAGCTGAGAAAAGATGATAAGCCATGTGTTAAATTCCTTGACAAAAGAGAGAAAATAACCTGGTGGTTGGTATACAAGCCACCATGATGTGGTTTTGAGTGGAAAATTTTTGTTGAGTGGATTTAAAAGGAATAGAGATTGTTGAAAAATTTTGATAAAGGGAGACATGGCAGTGGGTATCGGAGTATTCCAACTTTATGTCCAGGGCCAATGTATCACTGAAGGGTGTGAGGAAAGTTTACCCAGTGCTAGAGGTAAGGGTCAATGTCAGTAAGGACTACCTGATGGAAAAATGTGAGAGGAGGTACCCAGAATGAAGGGAAGCTTTTCCTTATGGAGTGAGAATTTCATAAAGCACAATAAAATTGGAGTGAGATGTGGGTGAAATATGGCTGAGTATAGTTGGGATGGAAGAGCAAAGAGTCAGGTAGGGGATAGTTTGTTCTTACCTGGCCAGATTTTCATTAATACAGTGATAAGGAAAGAAATAAGAAGTAGGTTAGCTATAGTATCTAAGTGGTATTACAAAGAAAACTGCTAGATAGTGTAATGGGTAAAGTGCTAAATCAGGAAGACTCTTCTTCCTCAGTTCAAATCCAGTCTCAGACACTAGATATGTGACCCTAGGCAAATTACTTAATTCTGTTTATCTTAGTTTTCTTATCCGTAAAAAGAGCTAGAGAAGAAAATGACAAGCCATTCCAGTATTTTTTTTTGCCAAAAAAAGCCCTGTATATGCTGTTATCAGGTTGCTTAGGAAAACTTTCCACTCTGGTTAAGGACTATCTGAATCTACTTTTATTAACATTTAAGTAGATTCTTGAACTCATTGATTTGTTTTCTCCTTTCACATAGACTGATTGGATTCCATTTATTTCTTCTTATTTCATTTCAAAAGAGCTAGGATCCCCCTAAAGCAGTATGTTTTTGCCAGATTCTCTTCCCCCCCAAACAAGAAAGGGAACAGGTAAAGAGAGTTTGCTAGAATGACTGATCAGTCCATAAGTGCAGCCCTTGCAGACATAGCAATTCTATTAACCCCTATTTATTCTGTTGTGACCTGCTTGAAATTGGGTTATTCACAAGTGCCTGGGGTCTGCTAACTCTAGATTGGTGCATTTGTAAAAAAAACTCTGCAGTCTTTCTTTGTCTACCTCAGTATAAAACAAACAGTCCTTAACAGCCTTGGGCCACCATGAATTGGTTTCTAGTTTGAATAGAACCAATTTCCTGATTTGCTAAAGTTATGGCAGTTTCATTTCTCAGAACTAGACAAGGCTGGGACTGAAAGGTGATGGTGAGGCATGAGTCTCCTGGGACCCATAATGTGTGTTGTTTTTTTCCCTTTGCAAGGTAATATTTCAGAAACTGTTTGTATACTCTTAAATTTTTTGTTTGTATACTTTTAATAAAGCCTGTATTTAGATTAGAAGACTGAAGACCCAGAATTGCCTGGCATACTGCCTTGAACTATTTACTCATAATTCCATGGCATTGGCCTTCCTTCCTCCATTAAAAAAAAAACACCAAAAAAACAAAACAAAACAAAAAAAAAAAAAAACTGCCTCTCAGGGAAACTTTTTTTCTTTTTAAATTCCTTTATAGCAAAAGTTATTATGTGTAATCAGTTGAGTCTTAACTACTAGTTCATATTGGCCAAAGAAGGTCATTGTTGTCTCTCCTGCTCAATAAAAATGAACAGCAACCATAACTAATTCAGGCAGGGACAGGACTACCAGTGCATAGACTGCAATTCCTCCCCAAATATATGAACACCAGAAGTCATTGCCAGCTATAGAGATCTGATTGGATAAGATGATGATGATCTTAAATCAAAACTTGGGAGTGATGGGAGAAGAGGCAGTGATTCCCATTTTATGGATTGGAACTGTCACATCTCTTAGAATGTCTCCAGAGAAATGAGGAGGAAGCTCAGACCAATTAATTGATTCTACAGAATGCAGTCTGGGGATATAATCTGAATGACTATTTTTATCTTAGATGAACTCTTTGGGAAACCAAGCATAGCCATAGTTCACACAAAGTCTAGTGGGAGGAAGAAATACAAACACAAAATAATTGCCATTCAGTACACTCACTGGTGGAACACACAGAGACATCTACATAAAAGAAGATTTCCCAGGATATCTACTCAGTGTAATTGTGCCCATTCGCTGAATCATAGAATTGGAAGGGACCTCTGAGGTCAGATAGCCAAACAAAACCGGAAAGGAATCCCCACTATGATGTAACATTCTCCAAAGTTGTATAGAAATCATGGAACCTAGAGTTAAAAGAACCTTGGAGGATATCTAGCTCAGCCCTCTAATTTTATAGATGAAGAAAATGAGCCCTAGAGAAGTAAAGTGACTTGTTCAAGGTATTAACAAGAACTGGCATATGAACCCAGGGCCTCAGATGCCAGAGCTCAGACCTTTCCTAGTATACTGGGCAGTCAATACACAGCAATCATAAGCCACTTTCACTATAACAACTGGCAATAATGATGACCTATTCTCCATAAACATCTCAACTAGTCACTGCCTCTATCCAACATGGTAAGTGGCATAATTACCATAATAAAGGTTGTCTGCTTCTACCATTTTGGTTGTAGTTGCTAATGCTTCCTTTTGGTAATTGGTTGTATTTTTCGTTCTTATTTTCTTTTTTTTAAGCATCTTAGTGTATTCCAGCATGACCTTCAGTATGTCCATCTGTTATCTTCCATTTTAATTTCATTCTCAGCATTTTTATACTACTTTTTTTAGGCAAATAATAGTAGTTCACATGCTGCAGCACATTTGATGAACTCTTAGGGTCCCTTTCAGCTTGGAATTTATGATTATTTGATCTAGTCAATCTGAACAGGCCAATAGAGTCAGAATAGAAAAGGCTATAGAGAGAACTTTGACATCATCTAGTCCAGAGGTGTCAAATTCAAATGGAAACATTAAAGCATGAATAAGGATTCCTGAGGGCTACATATTGATAAGAAAACCATACGTTAACATAATCTATATTCTAGTGTATTTTTATTTATTTTGTTAAATATTTCCCAACAACATTTTAATCTGGCTCAAATTGTATTTGGGAGAGGACCTGTGACAGTATGTTTGACACCTCTGACCTAGTTCAACTACCTCATTTTATTGATGGGGAAGCTAAAGTATACAGAAGTTAAATGAGTTCTGTAATGAACTATAGCTAATTAGACTAGTTATAGGATCAAAACCCTAAATCAAAATTGAGATCCAGAGCTCCTATTTCCCAGTGTAATTCTCTTTTTACCACACATACTATGCTGTCTTCTCTGCCTTCTACTTACACATGAAGATAAGCATGGTACCCTTCAAAGTAGTCACCAGAGTAGTTCTTATGCTTATTCTTACAGTGATAACTTTGCTCAAACATTTTTAGAGCTCCTCTTTTGAACAAACTTTAGATTCCTTTGAACATTCTCAGTGATGAAAACTCTTTATAGATTTCAACTTTAAAATAATAAGAAGTTACCTGAGGCTAAGTCTGGTGAAAAAGTAGACGATAAATGTCATCTCTAATCAAAATGAAATTTCACTAAAAAGTAAGGAAACTAATTTTCATAAATTGGCTTGGGGCTTATAAATTGTCTATGAAGGGAATCCTATGAAAAGAGTTCCAGAATTATAGAATCATAACTTATTAGAACTAGAAAGAGCTTCAGATAATAATAATTATAATTTCTTTATATTTGTATAATACATATTTGTGTTATTGTATACATGTATTGTATAATACATACTATGTGCTGGACATTTTACATGCTAAGCATTTTACAAAGATCTCTTTTGATGCTCATGCAACCCTGGGAGGAAAGAGTTATTATTATCCCTATTTTATAGTTGAGGAAACTTAGGTAGACAGAAGTTCAATGACTTGACTTCAGAAATAATGTTGAGAGCATCTAAAGCAGGATTTGACTCCCTAGCCCAGTGCTCTATCCATTGCCCCACCTAGCTCTTTAAAGATCTTTTAGTGCAATCTATTGTTTTGTGAGGAATTTAAGACCCAGAGAGGGGAAGTGACTTCAGATGCTCTTAGATTTTTAGTGCCTAGCACAATTCTTTGTTTGGATGTGGTATGTCTATGTCTTATATGTATGTGGGAGTCTAAAGGATTTCTAAAATTTTACAGTTAATTCATAACAGAATTGAGGCTTGAACCTGGGTCTTTTATCTCTTAAGTTCAATACTATTGTTACTGCTAGGTTTAAAGTGAGACAGAGAGAATTAAAATCGATTTGATAGGAAGAAAAGAGCTCCTAAATTTTTTTTAAATAGAGAAATGGTATAACTGACATGTATGTGTGTATACATATAATGCATATATATACATAAAATGTAAAGATTCACACATAAACATACTATACACATATACATTAAACAATATGCATATATTAAATCAAAGATCATCAATTTAGAGTTAGAAAGAGACTTTAGAGATTATTGAATTTAGCTCCCTCATTTTACAGATAAAAAAACTGAAGTCCAGAGATAATAAATGATTTGCCTAGGATCACATAACTAATAAGTGTCCAAGGAAGGATTTGAACTCACATCTTTGTAATTCCAAGTCTAGCATTTTATCCACTTAACTATACTACCTTACTACCTCTATTTAGTCTCTAATTTCCATGACTAGATTATGAACTCCTTAAGGTCAAGGTTCATGCCTAATAATTATTCTCTATCTCAAGCCTAACAAAATAGATAATAAATATTAGATTTATTGATTACCAATTAATTGGTTATAGTAGGAAGAGTACTATGATTGGAGTCAGGGGTTTTCACTTGAATCTTGGCTCTGATGCTTACATTTGTTGCAATATCATTTCTCCATCTGGGAGTCAGTCTCCTTATCTATAAAATGGGGGTATTGAAGAATCTCTCTGTCTTTCTGTCTCTTCCACTTTTTAATCATATGATTAGATCCATGGTCAGAGATCTGAGATACCAGAGGATTTAAAGCTTCAAGACTGCAGTCTTGAAGAAGCAGTGTCTTCCAAACTTCCCAAAGCTGGGAGTGATTATATAAGTCCCTTTCAGCTTTCTTCCCAGTTCCCAAAGTACAATGTAGATACTGTTTTTTAGAATGAAGGGCCTTGAAATATGGGGATAGGGAAAGAGGAAGCAATTCATATGAGAGATAAAATGTCCAGAGACACTGAGGTCATTTCTTCTCTTTAAGGAAATTTCTTGTTAGCTACATTAAATATAGTAAATGGTCTAATAGATCCAACAAGGGGGTGGGGAAACAAAAAAGTTCATTGCTCTTTGGGGACTTGGAAATGTAAAGACAATGGCTGCATTGTCTTGTGCAAGAGGACAGAATACCAAATGGGCATAGGATGAAGGTCCACAATCTTGTTTACTTGTTGGGGGTGTGGAACATCTAGGGAGTCAGTGGCAATAGGTGTGAACTACAAAATTGAAATTTATTTAGTTAGGTTTCTCACAGGAAGCTCCATTTGGATTGAGCTCTTTAGGGTTGATGGATTTGGAAAGCATTCAATCCTTGTGATTATAACACAAATCCATCCATCATCCCTCCATTCATTCATTCAATCATACTTCCCTTTTTACATTATCCAATGCAGTCAGACTGGTTTCCTGGGTCTTCTCTATGTGTGACATTCTGTTTCCTGTCTCTGCATAGAAGTTGGCATATAGAGCTCCTCAGCCCTATCTCTAAAAAAGACCTATTGCCTTCCTTCTAAGCATAATTTGGTATCACCTTCTATATGAATACTTTGAAGATCTCAAAACATCCCTCTTCCAAAGTTCTGTATATTTGAAAGGAATAGTAAGTTATTCAAAGTAGATTTGCAGTTTCATGCACAATCACCTTTTTATTATATTATGTCATAGAAATGCTTGTTTTATTCCATAAATTAAAAATAAAATTTAATAATAAAAAAGAAGGCAAGCTTAGTGAGCGGGGTGTTCTATTTTTACCTTTGCATTCCTAGTACCTAGCATAGTTCTTTATATGTATGTCTGTTTATTAAGTAACTGTTGAACTAATTTGAATATATGTATATGTGTATACACATATACATATATATACATACATGTATACATATATATGCTTTGATACTATCTACAAGGCATTGGGTAAATGCTATGGGGGATAAATATAAAAGATAGGTGATTTTGGAAATACTGTATTGGAGAATAATGAACTATATTTCCTGCCCCAAATAAGCTTAATTCTAACAGAGAGATAAGGGAAGGAAGAAGGGAATAAGTGTTATATAGCACCTACTATGTGCCTGGTACTATGTTTAGCGCTTTATAAAAATCATCTCATTTGATCTCTACAATAATGTGGTGAGGTGGATGTATTGCTGTCCTGCCTCCCTGCTTTTTCATTTGAGAAAATTGAGGCAAACAGAAGTTAAGTAGTGACTTGCTCAGGTTCACACTACTAGTAAGTGTCTGAGACTTTATTTGAACACAAATCTATCCTGACCCCAGGGCCAGCACTCTATTCTCTGCATTACCGGCTTCCTCTCACAAGACTACATGAGACTTAATTCCTATACACAAGACAAGTTCATTGTCAGGTGTGCTTGTGCTCTATGGGTTGTATGGTTTTGATTAATGAATGCAAAAGGGGCTCTGGAATTAGCAAGAATACTAATACAATCAAGGAAGAAAGGACTTGTAATGGGACTGAAGGTTTGGTTTGGTAGGAAGGCTTCCTCAGAGTCCCTGAGAAATAGATGAAGGATGTGTTCAGAAATCAGAATGCCCTGGGCAATCCACACAGTTCAATCCCATCTTGGGGCTGGGCCTAAGGCCAAAGAGACATGGGGCTAGTGGGGTGTATGTGTGTGTATATATATGTGTATGATGTGTAAAATTGGAACACGAGCAGAATGTGGACTAGACAAGTCTCTCCTTTGCAGGAGTGTGAAATTCTCCTGGGAATAATCAGGGAGATGGCTATTCAGTGCTTACTCCAGATGGAGAAATTTGAAAAAAAAAACAAAACACCAAACCCTAAAGAAGTATTATTTGGGATCATACTATAAGTTTAAACACTCCTATCATTCCATTTCTCTCCCTCTCCCAAGCAAATTCCAGATTTTAATGCTGATAAAAGAACTCATTCTTAGCTTTGAAGAAGCTCCTCTTCCTGTGAGCCCTGTCCCCTCAATGGTCATGCCTTTGGGCAATATTTTCCCCAATTTTTTTTCAAAATCATCTATTTTGACATGTTACTTTAAGAATCTGGAAGTGAAGTGACTGTTCAGGCCAGGATTGCAGGAATAAGTCACTATGAGTTCAGGCCAGACCATGCCTTTTTCTTGACCCTGTCATGGAGGTAAGTCTTTAGTTCTCTAAGTTGGCAGTATTTAGGTAAGTCTCTTCATGGAAAGTGGTGCAATTATGACCAATCTTGATACCAGGAGACCTATGGGGAAATAAAATTATTTTTTCTTAGCAGAGATTGGGGGGGCAGGGTTGTAAGTACAGATTAAGGTTTACATTGTCATATATAGCCATTGTTTTGATTATGCAAAACATTTTTTTTTCTTTTGAGGGAGGGTTGGGGAGGCAGTTATTGATTATGATGTTTTAGTAAGACATTGATATTTTTTAAAGATGAAAAAATAAACTGTAACTGAGGAAGGTTAAGTGCTTTCCTCTTTCAATCTCTCTTTATGGTAACACCTTCTACCCATAATATATTCTTCCTTCTTCCTAAGGCTACTCAACTTTCAATTGCTTAGGCCAAACTTCACCAGATAGAGCTATTGACTCTGGGCCTATCTTCATCTGCAAAATGGGGATATTAACTTATATACGACCTACATTTCTGGGTTCTGGTAAAAGCATTTTATAAACCTTAAAGCACTCATAAAACTGAGTTATTGTTGTCATCAATGTTTACTCACTAAATGTTTCATTTTTGTCAGAATTGAATTATTGGAAGGGATCTGGTAAATCTGGTTCTTCCATCCAATGAGTTTAGACATCTACATTGGGTCAACAGTGGGCCTTTGAAGGAGGGAGCCTAGGATGATAATAATAATAATAACTCATTTATGCAAAACTTAAAGGATTACAAAATGCTTTACCTGTATTGTCTCATTATATTCTCATAACTTTTGTTGAAATTATCTCATTAGTCAATTTTGCAAATGAGAAAATTGAGACTATAGAGGTTAAGGAGATTGCTTAAAATCTCATAGCTATTATGTGTAATATCTGGAATTTGAATCCAGGACTTCTACATTGAGGGGAGCTAGGTGGTACAGTGGATAGAGTTCTGGGCCTGGAGTCAAGAAGGCTCCTTTTCATTCTTCAAATCTACCCTCAAGTACTGGGCAAGCCACTTCCCTATTTGCCTCAGTTTTTTCATCTATAAAATGAGCTGGAAAAGGAAATGATAAAACTACTTTAGTATCTTTGCCAATAAAACCCCAAATGGGATCATGAAAAGTCAGAGTGAAGTGACTGAACAATAATAACAATGATAATATCACATATATACATGTTTCTGTAAATATTATATACCATCTGAGAATTAGATCAACTAAATTTGAAGAGATTTATTGCCCAGACACAGAAGGATGAATTTGTGGTCACAACAACTCTGTCAGGGTGAGGGCTTCCACACTAATAGCATACCATATTTCTCTGAGTTTAGATTCTGCTTCAGACACAGTAGCTATAGGATCCTGGAAAAGTCACTTAATCTCTCAGTACCTCAGTTTCCTCCTATGTAAAATAAAAGAATGGGACTTGATGGTCTCTTAAGGTTTTCTCCAGCTCTGAATCTATTATTTTAATGAGTTTATGATGAGAAAAAGTATCAGATTTATGGTCAAAAGATCTAGGTTGAATTTTATGTTTGAAAATCACATAGCTCTATGGACTTCAGGTCCCTCATTTGTAAAAATGTTGATGGTTGGGTTACACCAGAAGTTCTTCAAATATGAGATCCAGATCCTCAAGGAGTTCATGGATAGAGTTCAAGAAGTCTGTGTATGCAGATGGGAAGAAAATGAAATCTTTATTTTCACTTGCCTCTATCTAAAGTGTAACATTGCCTTCAAATATGAATGTAAACAACAATTTTGATTGTTTCATCATTTCTGATTCATTTTTACTCCCTTTAGGGCTTTCTTGGCCGAATTTTTTTCTCCAGCTCATTTTACAGATGAGGAAACTGAGGCAAACAGATTAAATGATTTGCCTAGGGTCACACAGCTATTAAGCATTTGAGGCCAGATTTGAATTAAGATGTGCCTCCAAGCCCTATTCTAGTTACTGCAACTCCAAGCTTTCTACATATATGTGCATGTATATATGCATATATCACATATATCCTATATTATACAAAACATATCTGCATCTACATTTTAGCTGTCTTTTTGCAGGCAACAATCCAAAGTAGGATTATGTTTCATCAGATTATCAGAGGTATCCATAACACCAAAAAGATTAAAAACTCTTTTACTTGGTGGTCTCTCAGGTCCAATCTCAATCTAAGTTCTCTGATCCTAGGACTGTATCAGGACTTCTCAAAATGTTCAAACGAACCCAGTTATTCAGGAGAAAATTGGAATGCTAAGAATAATTTTTCCTCTAAAAATATTTTTAAAAATTTAACACTTTTAGTGTTAAGTAGACTTAATTTCTTCTGCTTGCTCCCAAATTGCCTTTCTTTATTCCATTTGTAACACACGTTTTATTTCAGGATCTTCTATACCCCCAGCCTCTCCCTCTCCATAATAGGATTTATGGCATATATATATCAGGCTCTAGTAAGGCTAAATGAATGTTAAGGAACTCTGCTAAGGTTCATGGTACAGCATAAGTGTGGGATTTGGTGATCAAATCCATACCTAGGGCAAGGCTACTGGAGGCTTTGCTACAGGTTGGAAAATTCAGAGGTACTAATAGCAACATCACAGAAATTCTTTCTTATATTTTACCAGGCAACTATAGTGGCTTTGGAGTGCTACTTCTCCTTTAACATCTTAGAAACCTTGTTCATTTGAGGGTATAATTTGTTTTCCTGGACACTGTACCGGAGATGGACTTCTTCCCATCTCTGAACCCTGATATTTCCTATTATAATTTGCCCTTGCCAACAAAAATTATGAGGTGTACTCTTGTTCTTATGACCCTTAGGCTTTATAGATCTTACTATTTTGCCAAATCATTTAACCACTGTGGGCCTCTGTTTCCTCATCTGTAAAATGAAGGAGATTAGAGTAAACAACCTCTATTGCCCCTTCCAGTTCTAAATCCTTCCAAATTTGATATTGTGATGGCCACATTACTCAAATGCAGAAATTGCTAATGGATAAAATTTGGCCAATAATGCAGGAAGGTAAATGAAGATGAATCTTTTTGGGACCTGCTGAAATCACAGAATAGGGAGCCACCCACTCTGTCTATGAGCAAAAACAGTCTTTCCTTATTGTCATAATCACCAGAAATCCATGATGCTGAACTAAGAACTAGACTTTATAGAACTGGAGTTGTATGAAAATAAAAAGGAGTTCAGGAAGAAGTAATCTTTCTTTCCTCTGGATCCCCATAGCACATTGTTTATTCTGCTCTAATGGCATTCCTCATATTCTGATCTATAATAGATTTATCTGGTGCATTCACAAATACCACTCTTAATTGGAATGATTGTCTTTCTGACATTAGGATCTCTCAAAGCTACTTGTGTATTTTGATAGTTGATGAATTATTTAAAATAATAGGTAACTTTTATAGAATGCTTTACATGTATTATCTAATTTGATCTTAATAATAACAATAGAAGATAGATTCTATTATTGTCCCCATTTTTAAAGATAAGTAAACCAAGGCTTGACCAGGACATCATAGTAGGTGTCTTGGGCAAGATTTGAAATCAAGTCTCCTTCAGGCCAGCATTCTATCCATTGTGCTACCAAACTGGCTCATTTAGGTGATGTCATTAATGTAGATAATCTTTTCAGAATGATAGATTTCATGGTATCTACATCTACTCATCCTGTAAAAGTCTTATCTCTGTTCTTTTCTTAAATCGAGTACATCTAGAATAATGGCAGTGTTCCTACACAGATCAGGAGTTCTTAACCTGGGGTCTCTGATTTAGATGGGGTCTTTGCAATTAGGGATCTCAATTAGGGATAGGGGGAAAATTACATCTTTATTTCAATATATTAGGTTTCCTTTGTAATCCCATGTATTTTATTTCATATATTTCAATGCACCTGATCTTTTGACTCTATGAGGTACATGGGGCTATTCAGCAACAGTACCTTGCCCTTCCTATTGACTCACCCAATGGTTTTTATGCTACATTTTTTGATGATGCAATTTGGTAATATATTTTTGACTACTTGTAGGATCATTGCTCATACTCTCATATGTTTGAACCACAGGACTATACAGCTGGAGATGGAAGGGATATCAGGGACTTTAGTTCAATTCCCTCACTTTACAGATGAAAAACCTGAGACCCATAGAGGCCAAGAACTTACTCAAAGTCATACAGGTAGTAAGTGCCCATCATGTTTCTGTCCAGTGCCTTTTGTGTGCCGCCCCCCCTCCAAACTTTAACTCTTCAGTGACTTAGAGTCATACAAGCATTACCAAAAAGAATATTGGTCTTTAAAGCATAGGCCTTTGATTCAAGAAAAAATTTGGGTCATTGGAAGTCTGTACAATTTCTCCCTTGCAATCCAGCCTACTGCCTTCCTACGATTCTGTCCTGGGCCCAAATTCACCTAACTTTCTGTCCAAGATATATATATACATATATATAGATAGATAGATAGATAGATAGATAGATAGATATAGATATAGATAGATATATTGATATATAGACATATATATTTATATATCTATATCTATAGATATATAGATATATATATCTATATCTAGATAGATAGATATAGAGATATACATATATATATATATATATTGCTAATGAACCAACTCTATTTGCTAGCCATCCAGCTACAATACATTGTACCTTATACATAGTAAGTACTTGCTGAATGCTTGCTGAAAAAATGTCCATTGCCCTTGTGAAGATTCTAATCTAAAACCATAATAGTGGTCAACATATATTCTGTTTGACTTGCAAAAGGCTTCCCAAATTGGATCTCATTTGATCCTCCTAACAATCCTATGAGGAATATAATGTAAGGATTATCCATGTTTTACAGATGGAAAAAAACAAGACTCAGATAGGTAGCATGAATTATCTGAAGTCATGCAGTGAGAAGGGGAATTTATTTCTCCTGACTACAAATCTAGTGCCCTTAAAAAAAGACATTAAGGCAGGATGTAAAAAGACAGATGTGTGTGCATCATATGTAGGGGGTGGCAGACTCCTAGCCTTCAACATCATTGTTCTGGATTATTCAGCACAAATCCCATCCGGGAATTACCACAATTCCTGGAAAATACCAATTGTGTTCTCTCTTCTCTCAGAGGCCTTTTCCTTCATATGGGGCAAAGTCAGTGGGTCAGTAAAGGCCTTCAAATGAGTCTGTTTTCTTCAGTGGAGCAGCCTTGTGCCTCCTCCCTGGAGCTGGGACAACAGCTTTCCTGAAAAGGGGGAAAAGAGAAAGGAAGAGATGTGAGAGAGAGAGAGAGAGAGAGAGAGAGAGAGAGAGAGAGAGAGAGAGAGAGAGAGAGAGAGAGAGAGAGAGAGAGAGGGAGGAGTGGGGAATGAAGGAGAAAGAGAATGGTAGAAAAGGGACTTAGGAAGAAGAGTTAAAGGTAGGGGAAATAGAAAGCAAGGAATAAGACAGAGAGGAGAAAAACAGAGAGAAGGAAAAGAGAAAGATAGCAAAAGGGGAAACAAAGGAGACTGATCTTCTTGATGCATTAAAATATGTCTCTGCTGCAGAGTTCTTGAATAGTCCCAGCTGCTTCCCAGGGCCCAACCACACAAAAGCAGACACAAGTCACCAGCTGATTTCAGAAGTGGGCTGCCTTTAGGCTTATGGCCAAAGGCTCCTTGGCTCCACTTGAGTGCCCTCAGAATGAGGACAGCAGAGCCAGCTCGGGATTGCTCAGCTAGTCAGCAGTCTTGGATCTTAGGCTTGAAAGGCTGGGCTGTGGGGTTCCCTTCTGATTCTCACCTGTCTCAATTCTTTAAGAAAACCTTCCATAGGTTTTCCATCCCTTTATGGATTCTGTTGCTTTGACTCACTGTTCTGGGGATTTAGAAAAAGCAGATGATGTGACTAAGCTTCCTTTTACTTTCTGGTGGGGGAACTGAGGAACAGAAATGGGAAGTATACCAAAAAGAGCAGGTGATTCAGGAGACATAGCACAGCAGAAGAATCAGGTGGCACTGGATGCCACCCACCATTCCCAGCTCAATGGGATTTTTTGATAACCATTTCCCAAAATAAGTCACGATTCTGTGGCAAGTCACTGAGGCAGGTTCTGGATCCTGGAGCTGCTGCAATCCTGGAGCAGCTCTCAGAGCTAGAATAGCACAGTGTGGACTTAGCTACCTCTTGAATCACCCCTCTGGATGCTCATCAGTTTTTGCTGTGCTAAGAGGAAACCAGAGAGCAGTATAATCTTTGACAATTGTTTGATAATGGCAGTGTCTAGAGATGTGTGTGTGTGTGTGTGTGTGTGTGTGTGTGTGTGTGTGTGTGTGTGTTTTATATGGAAGGGGTAGCTTTGAAACAAAGGGATAGGAGCATGAGGGAAAAGAGAAGGGGAAGTGCCAAGAGCTGAGTATAGTATAATGCAAAGAGCTCTGAATTTTTAATCAGAAAACTTGAGTTCAAATTCTAGCTCTGTTCCTTATTATATATTTAACCTTTGAGAAGTTATTTTATCTTTCTGAGCCTATTTCTTATGCAAGCAATGAGAGAGTTGGATTAAATGATTTCTCAGGTCCCTTTCAAATTTATATCTAAGATCCTAAATTCAAAATCCAAAAAGATAACTAAAGGTTTTTTTTTTTCCAGAATTTTCTATGATTACTTTCCTATCTTTTTGCATGGAATCTTGGGGAGGGACAGAGGTCCTTCTCAGTGACAGATATTAGTAAAAGAAATGGAATCCATTTCTTTATACCACACATACATACATACTCCCCTAGAAGAACAGAGTTGGGGGAAGGGAAGCCTATTCCTCTAGCCCTAACGGGCCCTTTATCCCTTCTGGACTGGGCTTATACTGAAGCCCCATTGTGTCCAAAACTGTGTCTCTCACAGCTTCTTACTGATGGGCCTGTTTTCTAAAATGGGCCTGAGGCTGGAGGTTCTGGCTCCAATGTATTATGCATCAGCCTCTTGGACAAAGCTTCTGTGTGTGGTGGGGATAGGGGGGCCCTGATCTTCACAGTGTCCATGTTCATAAGGCAGGAGGGGAGCCTGGAGAGGACAGGGTGGGAGGGAGCTGTGCACCAGACATTGGAGCCTTTACAACTGGACCTAGCAATAGGGAAGGCTAATTGGCAAGATTTCTGGTGCAAGGAGATGCTGCGTGTGTTGAGAGGCAATGTGGTGTTGTGTAAAGAGTGTTGGATCGGGAGCCTCACTCTGTGACCTTAGGAAGAGCATTTAACTCCTTAGATTTATTTTCTCATCTTCCAAATGATAGGCTTGGACTAGATGACCTTTCACTAAGAAGTGCTGGAGATAAATATTCAATAGCCAGATATCTGGGGGGAAATATTCAGGACAATTTTTAAAGTTAAATTTGCATGATCAACATTTTTCTATTGCTTTCTTAAGTCTAGGCAACCTGCAAAACAATGACAAACATTTTGATTTGTAACTTTTGCTGATTTCTGAGGTGTAAATGCTCACCCTGAAAATTTAACCACCTGCTCTCCTCTCTCCAGTTGGTTTTTACCAATCTTCTCTCACCCTCATCCCAATAAGGAATCTTTCAGCTTCAAATTTATAATTCTATGACTTTTATTCAAGGTAGTGTAATGATCAGGGCTTGAGAAGAAACCATTCTCTTCATTTATTGGCTCTTTATACCTGCCCAAATATACTGAGATTTGCTAAATATTTAAAGTCTAATTCCCTGCCTAAGCTTTACATGCTCAGTTAATCCATCTTTAATTATTCAATCACTTGTGTGACTTTGAACAAGTCACTTCTCTATATGTCAGGCTCCCTTCTTTGCAAAATGAGGAGGTTGCATTAGATAATCCATAAAGTTCCTAACAGTGTTAAAATTTTACAATTTTATTGATTGTGCTTTTCCTGTTCCATCTCTTCCATTTTGCCTTCCTTGACAACTCTAATCCACAGCCATCTTTCTGAGAGGTTTCTTAATGTCAGTGACACTCTGTACCATTCATTTCAGCACCATGTGTTCTGTCTCCCTGACTAATCTACAAACTCCTTAAAAGCATAGGCTATATTTCTCCTTTATTTTTGTACACTCACTTCTCAAGGGGCTGAGCATTTTAAGTAATTAAGTAAATATTTGTTGAGTCAATAAATATATGATCAGTTTGCCTTGCTTATTTGGGCCTTGAGTCTTTCTGCTTGAATTGAGAATGGATACTTTGTCTTGAATCTGTTACAAAGCTCTGAGATTTTAATAAAATTCAATAAATAATTCAAATATCTAGCATTTATTAAACTCCTACTGTGTTCAAGCACTGGCGATATGGAGAAAAATATAACCATTCTTGTTCTCAAGCAGTTTATCTTCTACTCTTGTATGTAACATATACATTTCACATTGTAACATCTGAAACAGTTGCAATTTCACTGTAGGCAAACTCAACAGGTTGGCAACTGATTGGATATGGAAGGTGAGGCAGAGAGAAGGGTCTAGGCTGATTTTTCAGTTTAGGTACCATAGGAGTGACTGGAAGGATACTAGTGTCATCAATAGAGATAGAAAAGTTTGGAAAACAGGTGAGTTAAAGGGGAGAGAAGTTGAATTTTGGACCTCTTAAAATGCCTGTAGAATATCCAACTGGAAATGTCCATTAGGTGGGTGATGATCAAGAACTGGATGAGGAGGAAGTGATGGCTGGATATATAGATTTGGGAGTCATCTATGTAGAAAGAATAATTTAATCAATGGAATCCAAAGAACTCACCAAAGGATAGCATGTGTGAAGGTAAAGAAAAGGACCTAAAATAAAGTCTTGAGAGAACAACCATGCTTTAGTCCAAATTTTAAATAAATGCATGTTGAAGATCACTTTGGTGATTGGTGATTCCTTATCCTGGAGCACAATTTCTTGAGATTCCTCCCCCCTTCCCCTCCCTTTTTGGCTTTCATTTATATATCATCTTTTCTTTGAGTGTAATCTTCTTGATGATGACTGTCTTGTTTGCTTGTATTTTTCTCTGTCCTCAATGCTTAGTATAAGCTAAACCCTTTTAATAAATGTTTTCTCTCTATCTTTCATTCTCTCTCTGTCTCTGTCTTTTTCTCTTTTTTCCTCTCTTTTCTTCCCTTCTTTGCTCATGCTGTCTCTTCTTCCTTTTCTCTCTCTTTTCCTCCTCTCCTTCCTTCCACTCTCTTCCCCTGCCTCATCTCCTTTCTTTTCCTCTCTTCCTTCTTTTCTATTTCTTTATTCTCTATTCATCTCTTTCTTCCCCTCCCCTCCCTCTGTATCTCTCTTCATTTCTGTCTCTCTCTCTCTCCTCCTCCCTCTTCTCCCTTCTTTCTTTCTTTGCCTCTGTCCATCTGCATCTCTTTGTGTCTGTCTCTGTCTGTCTTATCTGTTCATCTGAATAACTAAATGAATGATGAATAAAACTGCTTTATTGGAAAGCATCTGTAAGTTTTTCTTATCTCCCTTGGATTTGGAGCGTTCCTGCTTGAATTGGCATTAATATTTTGACTTTACATTTTTGTATCCTGCAATTTTTGAAAAGGTGGTTCAGTATATGAACTGTAGGAAGGACAGTTAGAAAGCAAAGGGGAACTCTGTTCTCTAGGGAAGAGGGGAAAGGTCAGTAATAATAGCATAATGTTGATGGGGAGAGACTAAACCTTAGCTAGAGGAGAAAGAATTATTTATGCAGAATCCTGATTGTTTTTAACTCACCCTGCCCCAGATTCAGAGGAATGATTACAGTAATTTTAGTTTGTCTAAATTATTAGTGCCATTTGGAAGAAGGTCAGTAGTTGCACCCAGATTAAGCTATTTCTGGCTTCTCTGAACAGAATAAATAAAATAATAAATAAATAAATAAACAAACAAACAAATAAATAAATAAATGTTATTGGTCTCCAATATCTACAACCTTATAGTAGGCTTTGGTGAGGGGCACAGTGATGATGATGATGATAATGATGATGATGATGATGATGATGATGATGATGATGATGATAAAATGATTTAACCCAAGAATGGTAGCTCTCACTTTGGCACTCCCTTTAGGACTCACACAGCCTGGTTGTATCATGAGCAAGGGGTCAAGTAAACCCAAAGCAAGGTAGGATTAAATTTCTCTCACTTTCTGATTCATTGCTGACCCTACTATTCCCTAAGAGAAACATTAGGGAAATCTCTAAACAAAGTTTAGATAGATCTCAAGGTTAAAGTTGGTCTCAAAAGTAACAGGTGCCTTCTGTAAAAGATATTCATTGTATAATATGGCAATCAAATATTGGATGATACTACTTTCTCAACTAATGAAAATACTTATAGCACTAAAGAATCATAAGCCTACACAACAAATACAGAAACATGAAACCATAACCCATGATGCACTACATCCTTTCCCAAACAATAAAGACAACTTTGTGGAACTGCTGAAGTAGTTATTTCATTTTTAGTAAAATGTTTGAGGATCTCACAAGGTTCAAATTTCCTTACAGGCAAAGGTACAACTTTCACTTTCTTAGTCCTTACTCCTTTTACCATATGGAGAGAAATCATGGAAATCATGAGAAGAGGATATACAAGGGAAGCTTATTTTTACTTGATTCATCATATCAGAGAATCTATTCCAGGAGTGAGCTTCAGCAGTGATTTTATTGCTGGCTTCTGTGGAGAAACAAAACAAGATCACCTCCAAACTCTGTCCTTGCTTCAGGAAGTCTGGTACAATGTAGATTTCTTTTTTTGCCTACAGTATGAGACAGAAGACATGAGCATATCATAGATCATTGCCTTTGAGATCCAGGGCAGTTGTGGGAAACATCTTCCACTGAATCAGAAACTCTACCATCACACTAAAATTACCCTTTCTTATGACCTCTGATTGTTATCCTTTGCTTAGGGCATAAAAAATAAAAAGAAGAAAGTGTCCAAGGCTCATACATAGCTAGAAATGTATGTATTCTAGTATGTGTTCTCACTGCCTTGTGCATATGGCTGTCATTGCTACTGCTAGCTTGGGAGATGGAAGAGAAATTCCACTCATTATTCTCCTTCTTTTGCTGGCAGTTTAAAGGAGAGAAAGTGTAGACTGGTTCCCAAATTAAAAAATCTCAGAGAATATATTTTCTCTGCAATTTCTTTCAGGGGTTGAATAGTTGGTTCCTCTGTACTTGAATTAGCTGTTTTTAAAATAACCTCTGTCACTGGCAGCCAATCAGAAGTTGTTACATCATCTCATTAAGATTCACATCCTTCAACAATATATACCCTACAGAAAGAGACTAAGACTGAATGGACCAGATTCCTGGGAGGTATCAGGGGGTACTAGATCTAGGGAACTTTCCTGCTCACTACAGTTGCACTAATAATACATTTATATATATTATGACATTTTTTTCTTTTTACCAGACTTATGATTTCATTGACAGCAGGAATCCCCTGTAAGGAATTTCTTCTATCAATGCAGATCACACCTTCTCTTTAATTGAGGCAGCTAGGTGGTGCAGTGGTTAGAGTATTGGGTCCAGAGTTAGGAAGACCTCAGTACAAACCTAGCTTCAGATACTTATTAGCTACATGAACTTGGGCAAGTCATTTAATCTTCATATTTATTTATATTTAATACTTTCCTTTATACTTTTCTTCCTTTCACGAGTCCCTCCTGTACCTGAGCAAGAATCTCCTCTTGAACATACCTGACAAGGTATTATCCAAATTTTTCTTGAAAGCTTCTTATGAAGAGAAACCTGCTTCTTCCTCAAGTAGATTGATTATTCCACTTTAACTGTTAAGGGATATTTCCTTACATCAAACTTATATTTTCCTTTCCCTAGCTATGTCACCCTGGACAAGTCATTTAACCCCTGTTTACCTCAGTTTCCTCATCCATAAAATGGAGATAATAACAGTACCTACTTTGCAGGATTGTTGTATCAAAAGTTATAATATTGGCAAAGTACTTAATGTAGTGCCTGGCACATAGTAGGTGCTATATATGAATGTGTATTTCTTCCCATTCCCTTTAACTTATGGTTTTAGAGAGTTACCTGAAACACTTGAGAGGTTAAGTAACTTGTCTGGATTTATATGGCTAGTATGAGTTAGAGGCAGGACTTAAACCCAAAGCTTCCTGACTGAAGCCAGCTCTAACCAGTATACATTCTATTTCTCATATAGTACTTTATGACAAAAAATTATATATATATATATATATATATATATATATATATATATATATATATATATATATATATATATATACATATATATGTATATATAACAGAGGTTTTACAGCATGGTGAACAATTTGATTTATTCCTATTCTATATTCATTCTTTGTCTAGATGGGCTTTCCTTGTATAAGCCTTTTATTTCTGCTGTGAGAAATTGTGACTAAAGAATCTATAATTCTTTTTATGATTTAGTTCTGAGCCCCCAGTCAGAGATAGCACCTTGGCAAAACACCTTGTCATTGCATTTATTTTTCACCTGCCTCCAGAAATGTTCCCACTCTGTTATCTCCTTTTAGTTATGTTCTCACAATAAGTAGCTTAGACTAGCAAATGCTTTGACAAAAACCAAATTTTAATCACACACACAAAAATGAACTTTTCCCATACCCAGGGGAAAAACACTTAAAGCTTGTGGGGGGATTGGGGAGAGTCAAAGAGGGAGAAAATGCAAAATCACCACTTTGATATCTATAACTTGAAGGAAAATAAGGATAGGATTGGTTAAGTCACATATCTAATAAATGGTAAAATCAGAACCTAATCCAGATCTTCTATCTCTATGACCAGGCTTCTTAAAACTGTTCTTTGGGTCTGCCCTCAAGATGCTTAAAATCACAGTGAAAAGACTAAAAACTCACGTGAAACAATTAGAGAAAAATACAAGGGTAAATGAAGTCCAGTATTAAATTGCAAAATACAGACTTTAAGTACTGTGGGACACTAGTGCCTTAGGAGATGAGTGTGGAGTATTCTATTCAGAAGATGCTTCTGACAGATTCATGCTTAGAGCATTTGGCTTTGAGAGGAAACAGATCCAATTCCCATTTGTGCTTAGCTTAGCTTAAGTCACATTTAGCAGGCCTAATGATTTTGTTGAGCTGTGCATATAGAGATTTCTTCACTGAAGCCATACCAGATATAAGAACTCAAATAAGAGGAAAGAAAAGAACTAAGAAATGAAAATGAATCTCTAGGTATAATGTTCTTAGATCCAAATGAATTTTATATCTCTCTTGACCCTTCTCTTCCTGAACCTGTTTTTATCCCTTCTCTTTCTTATTTCTTATATTCCTGCCTCTTTATCCCATTTCTCTTTTTCATTTTCCTGCTTATTCTCTGAATTTCCTCTCCTCTTCCTCCCAGGCATCTTCCTGTCTCTTCCTCTTCCTCATGTCCCCACTTTGATTTTGCCCTCTCTTTTCTTTTCCTATCTTCTTTTTTTCTATTTTGTTTTCCCACTCTCCTTTTCAACTTTCCTCTTTCTACTTTTCTTCTTTTTTTTCTTGTCCTTTACCCTCTCCTTGAAACATTTTAATCACAACCATTGGGGAAGCTCAAATCCTGGCTCTTTCCTGATTGAGACTAAACTTGTCTGAGCTGCTGTTTGAACCAGAATTCCCTAGAAAATTGGCAGTAGCCACAGGGGTAAGTTGAAACCTAAGGGCAAGTTCAATAGCCTCATGCCCTACATTAGAAGATGGGGGAAGGGGCAAATGCTGCTCAGTTACACTATCTTATCTCCACTGCTTACTTGTTAATTGATTGATTAGTAGTTAGCTCTCAATTGTTATTTCTGGGCACCATTTCAATTTCAACTAGGTTTAACTAATTTTCTTCTTGATTATTGGGCACCATATCATCAGATTGGAATGGGTGACTTTTCTGTTAATTTAAACAAGTGATTGAAAGGGTGCATCTTTTCCTCCTGCATTTCCAAGGGAATTAAATACTTTCATAATATCTGGGTTGTCATTCTCCTTATGGGCTTTTCAGGGACCATAGTGATGACTGGGGGTTCTAAATTCTTAGACACAATACATTTTTATCCACCTTTTCCCCTTTTCTAGAGTCTCCATTTTAGAATTCCTCTCTCCATCCTTCCCTATCCCTGTATTTCCACAAATCACTGTGAAGCAACATCTAGACTTCATATTTGAAATGAAGGAAGCAATTTACTACAGAGCATCAAATAAACAAAATTGGGGCTGGGGGAAGTTCCAGGACAGCCTGTGAATGATTTTAAAAGGATCAGAACTCCTTCTGAATCCCCAAGTAGGGATTTCCGGGGGTAGGGGGGTCAGTGGAGTGTTAATCAGGATTTTGGGCTTTGGCTCTAGTTTTGGGCCTTAGACCCATCTGTCAAATGAAGATAGGCCAGAGAAGAGTGGGAAGTGTGTGTGTAGGGAAGAAACAAATGGAGCAAATGGTAGGAGATTGTTTCTTAATTGAACTGTGCTAAAGACTGAGGCTTTTGATATTAAAAAATGAAATAATCCCTATTCTCAAGGAGCATATTACACTTATCTTAAGAAATAATATGGAGAGATATAAATATGTATTGAAGAACTACGTAATAATAAAAAATATAATAAATATAAAGTCACTGAATGCAAAGTAATTTGGGCTATGTGGGGTGTTCATAATTAGCAGTTCATGTGTGAGGGCTTGTTGAGGACTTTTCAGGACTGATTATCCATCTTTGGTATCCATCTGTTATTCAGTTCTCACCTGTGGCTCCAAAAAGTGGTAGCACATGTAGTAGCCACACTCTGATAAAACCATCTCAGCAGACAGGCTAAACCAGGTTATAGGTAACCAACAGGCTTCACACCTCTCAGTGAGCTGATATCTACTCCAAAGAGGTGAGAACTTTCCCAGTAGAACAGGTAGATAAGAATAGTGGCTAGGAGAGTGACTGAAGCAGGTGTTATAGAGAGCTAAAAACTTAATCAGACATTGAAGACCCAAGGTCATCCACTGTGTCCTAGACCATTGTCAGTAATCTTGACTTTTGTTTTGCCACTGGCCTTGATGATTGTGGAAGACAGAGTGAGGCTGATGATTTTGTATAACTCCTCCTCACTTAAATCCAATTAATTTCCAAGTCAAGACATCATCTGTGATTCCATGGATCCTCTTTGAAAATTAAGGATGAATAATAATTGGGGGGGGCTGTCTGAAAAGGCTTTGTATAGATGATGGCGCCTGTGTTTCGTAATGAAGGATAGAAGGAATCTCATAAAGTATAAGAGAGGAGGGAATGCATTCTAAACCAGTATCAATGCAAAGGCACCAAGATGTGAGATGGAATGTTATATGTGAGGATCAGGAAGAAGGCTGATTGGCTAGACTGTTGAATGTGGGAAGGGAGATAACATATAATGAGGCTAGAAAGGATTGGTTGAGGTTAGGTTGTGAATGAAAGGCTTTAAAAACCAAACATAAGACTATGTTTTACCTTTAAAGTTTACTGAAGTTTATTGAGTCAGGGGATAACATGCTCAGGGCTGTGCTTAAGGACTATCACTTTGACAGCTATATGGAGAATGGATTGAAGTGGAAAGATATGAGGCAAGGACACCAATGAGTTCACTAGTCATTGCCATAGTTTAGGCAAAGGGTGATAAGAGCCTAAGCTAAAATGATAGTTTTGTGAGTAGAGAGAAGGGTTCAAATAAAGGTAAGAGAATTTGTTGGTGAGAGGAGAAATGACTAGGTTTGATAACTATTTTATGTATGGGTGATACAAGATTGTGACTGTGGAGGTCTAGAAGAATGGTAGTACTTTTTTGGTAATATAATCTTCTAAAGTTTTATTTTAATTCCAAGTTGTCTTCCTCCCTCCAAACCTCTCTCCTACCCATTTAGAAGGCAAGATATATGATACCTGTTATACATATAATGTCATGTAAAGACATATTTCCACCTTGATTTAAAAAAAACAAAGAAAATAGAGAAGGGAAATAAAAGTATGTTTCAGTCTGTACTATACTCTGAGACTATCAATTCTTTGTCTGGGAGTGGTTACATTTTATATTATGAGTTTTTTGTAATTATAGTGAGATCACTGTTTTGATAGGAGTTACCAGTCCTTAACAATTAATTATTTTTACATTGTTACTGTTGATATGTAGATTGTTCTGCTGGTTCTGCTTACTTAATTTTGTCTCAGTTCATATCAAGTTTTCTAAATCCATTCCTATCATTGTTTCCTATAGCATGATAGTGTTTTATCATATTCCTATATCAAATCTTGTTTAGCCAAGAATTAAAGTATCTTTGACAGAAATAGGGAAGTTTGGGTGAGCTGGGGGGGGTAAAGTTATTTTTGGAGGGGTAGTTAATGTTCTGCCTACATTGAGTTTAAGAGAACTTTAAGTCAGACATCCAGTTTGAAATGTCCAATATGCATTTGGCACTGTACCACAGCAATTCAAGGGATGATGGAGTGGATATATGAGTCATATGCATAGAGATAATAATTAAGCCCATAAGGGCTGATGAGGTCCCAGAGAGGGAGAGAGAGAGAATTCATAAGAGAGGCTTATGAATAATCCTTATTTATGGAACGTGATGATATGGCTAATGAGCCAACAAAAAGGACTGAGAAGTTGTTGTGGTATAAGGAGAACCAAAAGGGAGCAATGTGATTAAGACTCAGAGAAGAGAGAGTTTCCTAGGAGAGTGTGGACAACAGTGTCAGATGATGAGGAGTTGGGGAGAAAAGACCACCAGGTTAGATAATTAAGAGATCATTCGTAACTTTTTAAAGAGCAGTGTCAGTTGAATGATTAAGTTGGAATCTAGACTGCAAAAGGATGAAAAGCAAATGGAAAAAGAGGAAGTAGAGACAATGAATGTAGATTTTTTCCCCAAGATATTGGCTGAAAAAAGGAGAAGAGATTAAGCTAGAGGGGATAGTAGATTGCAATAAAGGTGTTTTAAAGATGGAATAGACATGGGCATGTGGAAAGGCAGTAAGTAAGGAAAGAATTGGAAGACAGGAAGAGAGTGAAAATTAATGTGGGGGATGATTGAGGGATAGAGCTGAATATTCTTCAAGTAAAAACCTCCTTTTTTGCTCCTCAAAGAAGATGCCAGGACAGTTGAAGCTGCTGTCTCTTGGAGAGGGCTTAACAAATAACAAAGTTGCTCATTGGAGATTCCTACCAATTTCAGATCCCAAGGGCCTACTTGTTCAGATAATCTAGGACAGAAATTTTTTATCCCTGATTGCTTTTCAGCTGTATACTCACTACACCCCTTTTAAAATTTTAAAATGGGACTAATTGAGCTCCAGGAATTAAGACTTCAGCTAGCTTCCAGGCTTTCTGTTCCAGGGAATCTCTTGTTTTCTCTCTTCATGTGTGCCTCTCTGTGTCTGATTCTGTCTTCCTCTCTGTCTGTCTCTGTCTGTCTCTGTTTCTCTTTCTCTTTCTGTGCCTGTCTTTTCCCCTCTCTCTTTTCCTCCCTCCATCTTCCTCTATCTATCCATCTGTCTTTCCCCCAGCCCTCACTTCCTTCCTGTTTTCTATCTCTCTTTCTCTCTACTTATAAATCATGTTAATATACTGATAATATAATATAGAAATGAAGGATACCCTTAATTCTGACCCCAAATCTTAAAGATTCTCAGCTCCAGAAAGCCATGGTTCATATAATAACAATAGTATTAATGATCATACTATAGTCTTGCAAATTTCATATTATTTTATAACTTCCAGAGTACTTTCCTCTATATTATGTTATTTGATATTCCCAGCCATTCCATGAAGTCAGGGTTTATGATCTTCATTCAACAATTTACAGGATTTAAAACTGGAAGCAAATATTAAGATAATCAATCCAACTCCCTCATTTTATAGATGAAGTTTACTCATCTATAAGTTGAAAATGAGTTACTTAAGGTCACAAAGGTAGTAAACAGCAGAGCCAGGATTCAAATCCAGGTGTTGTGACTCCAAAGTCACTATTTTCCCTACTATGCTATAAGATAATAATTCTCTAACTCTCTCTGTTTCTGTCTTTCTTTGTCTGGCTCTATATATACATGCATGCCTGTCTGTCTATAATCTATCTATCTATCTATCTATCTATCTATCTATCTATCTATCTATCTATCTCTGCATCCTTCTGTCTATCTACCTATCCATTCATCTATTTATTATTCTATCACTTATTTATCTATTTATCTATCCATCCATCTATCTAATTTATCATCTATATTGTTTATTTGTCTATCCAGACCTATGAATGAAATTCCATGTATATTATATCATCTTAGAGAACTGTTTGAGGGCAGTGAAAGATTAAAGGACTTGTATATGGTTACCCAGTATGAAAGCAGAGTTTGAACCCCAACTTCTTCCAGGTCTTAAGGACCACATTCATTCCACTACACCACTCTTCCCTCAGGTGACATTTATATATCATTTTAAAGTTTGCCAAGGACTTTCAATATCTTATCTCATGTGAACCTGATGATAACTCCTTGAAGTACAAACTGTATTTTGTCATCTCCTTCCTTCTTACAGATGAGGATACTGAGGCCAAGAGAAGTTATACAGTTAGTCTTAAGTGTACAATCAGAGTTAAAGCCAGGACTTAGAACCCAAGGTTCTTGATTCTGAGATCTAGCTTAGTTACATTTGGTTTTCATTAACATAGGAAATATGATATTCACATAATATAATGGTAGCTAATTTTATAAGTCTCACTCTACAAAATATATCAGTCAATTCAACTGGAGAGAAGAAAAATTTGTTGATGTGGTTTACCTTGGAAACCACTGTTAATCTTGTATTGCTTATTATACCCTATACAAGTTCTTGCTGGCTAAAATTAAGAACAGCATGTAGCAAGGATTGAAATGGAACAGATTCCAGGTTCTGGCTTGGGTAGAATTGACTCACTTATTCTTTGTGGGGGATGGGCTGGGATGTGTAGGTATGTTGTAAATGTAAGTTCTATATGACTATCCCTTTTGTGAGAATGAGTGCTCAATAATATTTTTATGCATGTTGAGTGGTCCTGTGCAGCTACTGGAAAAGAATAATAATAAAATCTAGGTCCTAGTTACAATTTTTCTGCTCACTAGCTGCATGATTTAAAAAAAAAACTTAATAGTATTTCATTTTTTCCAAATTATATGTAAAGATGGTTTTCAACATTTATTTTTGTAAGATTTTTGAGTTGCAAATTTTTCTCCCTTCTTCCATTCCTTCCCCTCTCCCCAAGACAGCAAACAATCGGATATAGATTATACATTTATAAGCATGTTAAACATTTCTACCTTAATCATGGTTTTTTTTTAAGAATCAGAACAGAAGGAAAAAAGCACAAAAAAGAATAAACAAAAAAGTGAAAATAGTATGCTGCTATTTGCATTAATTTTCCATAGTTCTTTCTCTGAATGTGGATGGCATTTTCCATCACAAATCTATTGGAATTGTTTTGGATCATTGCATTGCTGAAAAGAGTTAAGTCTATCACAGTTGATCATCAAACATTGTTGTGTTATTCTGTGCCGTGTTTTTTTGGTTCTGCTAGCTGCATGACTTTGAGAAAGTAATTTTTTTCTGGAATTAAGTTTTAGGAGTTGGAGAAAGGGGGATCTCTGATTAATTTCTGAGCCCTCTGTTTTCAATATTGGCCTTTACTCTCAATGCTCTTTCTATGTTAAGTGCTGTGGGGATACAGAAATAAAAAAGAAGTAAAAGATAATGCCAGCATTCACAGGTGGAGACAGTAGAGTAACAATAGTCAGTCACTCAAGACAACACAGAATTAAATGCTGAGCTCTGTAGTGTAGGCTCCTGGTGTAGTGTAAAGTATACATCTCAAATGTGCTACCCACAGTATACAGCCCAAACCAGATTAATAGATAGCTCCTATTTAATTTTAATGGGTTGATGTGTTAGTTATATACAAATATGTTATATTATATAATTATATAATATTTAACAATAAACTATATATTACATAATCAATTATCTCATATCTCTGAACTTCAGTTTGTTCAGCTTTAATATGAAGGAATTGTAATAAATAAAGAATTCTTATTATTTTTCTGTATCATGACTCCTTCTCCATATCTGATGAAACCTATGAACCCCTTATCAATATAATGAAAACTTTAAGTGCATACAATAAAATATACAAGATTACAAAAACCTCAATTAGATTGGAATACAATTACCAAACTAACAAAAAAATTTTTTAATATTCACAAACCCCTGGATTAGATGGTTTCTAAGGTCCTACCAATTCCAAATATAGGTATCACTTTCCAAATGAGTCATTTAGATGAGAGGATGTCTGAGCCCCTTCTAGCTTTAACATTCTAGAATACTAATAGAACAATAGCTGACATGTTTCTATCACTGTAAGATTTGCAAGATGTTTTATGTACATTGTGTCATTTGATGAAGCTTCTGTTTTTATCTTAAAGGTATTTAACTGTTGAAACAGGACTGAAACTCAGGTTTTCCCCATGTCTCAGTATTAACACTGTATCTGTACTATGTAATTGGATACCTTTAGTGAAGATCCTTTAGTAGTCTCATTCATCTTTGTATACTCTAAAATGTATGTTACACACAGTAAGTACTAGATAAATATGGAATAAAGAAGTCTTAGAAAACAAATAAACCATCCTCCATTCACCAAATTTAGCATAAGTTACAGCTTATTTCTAATAGCAGGTTATCATCTAATAAGATTAAGGCCAAGGATATAGTTAACATTCCATGTTCTATAAATAAACAAAAAACAAGAGTGGAGGTTGGAATACCTTTTGGATTCCATGATCTTACCTCTCCTTTTTGACCTGATTGGTTAAAAGGTTCCTATTTCATGGAAAATATGATAGTTTGACTTTATATGGAACACTAGGCCTATTTGTATCTATGTTGAATGTTAGACAATGTTGGGTATTTGATAATTATTATTGTCTAATGATAATAATAACTCACATTTCAATATAACTAAAATTTATAAAGTAATTTTGTTGCAAGATCCCAATGACATGGGAACTGTTGGTTTTTCCCCCATAGTCCACATAAGGATACTGGAGGATCAGAGAAAAAAGGTAATTTGGCCAAGATAATTCATAGCTAGTAGGCATTGGAGCTTACTTCCAACTTGGATTCTTTAGTTCCTTTCTACTATAAATTCTACCTCAGCTAGGTGTTTTGCTACTGCAGGTAACATGAGGAAACTGATATTTCAAGTCATTAGGTGATAGGTGTGAGACAGGCTAGGTTGCTGAATTTGACTTTGGTTAACAAGAAAAATTCTAATTTTGTCATTAAAGGAATGGTTAATCAACATTGAGAAAAGAAAGTAATAATCCACAATTTGCTCTCTCTTCCTTAAAATATAGTTAATATGCATGTAGATCAAAGGTATACTAATGGCTATAGTTTAATTAGATTTTGGCAAAGCATTTGAAAAAAAATCTGCTATATTATGTTTATAAAAAAGACAGAGATACATGGGCCAGACAAGAGTATAATTATCTGATTGAGTAGCCAGACGTAAAAAGTAATAATTCAATATCAATTTGCCCAGAGATCTCCAGTGTGGTATTTCCCAGGCACAGGAAACTGTATTTGACCCTATTTTTAAATATTTTTAGCTATGATTTTTGGATGAAGGTATTTGATGACCTACATGTTGAATGTGCAGATAATACAAAGATGAAAAGAATAGCTTATACACTGAAGCATAAGAATAAAAAAGATCTGAGAAAAGAGAAATCAAACATTTAAAAGCACCTACTATGTACCAAGTACATAGTGTACTAAGCTTTTTCTAAATATTATTTCTTTTGCTTCTTACAATAACTCTGGGAGATTAGTACTACTATCATCCCATTTTATAGTTAAGGAAGCTAAAGCAGTCAGGTTAAATGACTCATTTAGCATCACACAGCTAGTAACTGATATTTGTAAAAGTACTTAGCACAGTGTCTTTAGTAGATATAGTAGACATAGAAGGCAGCTAATAAATGCTCATTTCCTTCATTCCTTCCACTCAATACCAAAGGGTACTCTATTCTCTATAATTCTCAGAGCTAGTTTCTCTCTCCCCTTTCTTGTCCTCCCCCCCCTTTTTTTTTTTTGCATATGTAGCAACACTAATTTTGTTCCTCTAAGGATTAGTGTGAATGTATCCAATTAGTCTCTGTCTCAGACCTTCACTACTAGAAAATCTTATTCTCTCCTTCGCTGATACTGCATTTGAACGGAGTTCAAAGATATAAGCATAATGTAACCATACAATTTTATATTCCTAACAATGAGAAAAGAAATAAAACCAAATGTATTAAGTAACCACTACAAACATCCTCATTCTACTCAGAGCTCCTTTGAAGCCCAAACCTAGTTGCATGTAAGCCAAAAATCTAGGAATTTTAAGAAACTCTTTTGGAATGCTCTGATTCTAAACTTTCTTTTGTTTAGAGTCGATCCAGAAACCTGGGGGCTCAAGGCAACACAGTTCAAGGGTTCAGGTTCAAAGCCAGTCAAGAGCAGCTCAGGGCCTTCCACTAACAAATTTGGAGTGGAGATCAATTTCTCCTCTGGGTGATTTTCTCTCTTTCTACTGCTGGCTACCATTGCCTTCCCCTGCTCTGCTCAGATTTGATATTAGAGTTTCATCACAGAAACATAACTATGAGGACAGAAGCAGGTCATCTCACTCTGTCAAGAACCATTTTATTTCCTTGCCTTCTTTCTTGAAAAGTCCTTTTGCTGTTCCCATCTGAGATTTTCATGCCCCACATTAGCCATATTTTCCTTTTGATTTTTACCCCCAACTTTCTTTTCTTATGTATATGTCATAAATTTACACCCAGCAATACCTGGGAATATGGCAGAACAGGGAGGGTTTTCCAGAACCAGTAAGATAGGGAGGGTGTACAAGACTAGAAAAGTGATAATTCTGCTATACTCTGAATTTCTTTCCTTCCTTCCTACAGAGAAACTCAAAGAAGATAAGGATTAGGAAAGGTCATTAAATTTGGCAAAAGGCTGGAAGAATTGTTTTGGAAGAAAGAGGCCATATTTCAAAGAATAGAGGAGGAATAGATAGTAAGGAAAGAGGTATGGCAACTATTCAAAAATGTATATCACAAAGATATAATAATAATTGTTAGAATATATAGTTCTTCAGGGTTTGCAAATCTCTTTATAAATATTATCTTATTTTAACTTCTCAACATCCCTGGGAGGTAGATGCTATTATTATCTCTATTTTACATGAAAGAAAAAAAAAAAAACTAGTTAAGTGACTTGACTAAAGTCACACAGCCAGTAAATATTTAAGGCAGAATTAAACTCATATCTTTCTCATTGCCAGACCAGCATTCTATCCATTGTATCACCTACCCTAAGGAAGATAATACCTAGAGGTAAGTATCAAGCAGTCTAATTGAAAAACTTTCTTAGAGAGAAGAAATACTTGGATCTAATTATAGGTAAGGAGGAAGAAGTTGAAAGTATAGGGTAGGCAAAAGATTTGAAAGAGAAATAGAATGATTGAGGGCATAAGTGGAAATAAGAAAAGACAGCATGCAGATATGTGAAGAAGTGGAAATTTTATACAGATTTGCAAAGTACTTTCCTCCTTCGAGGTAGATAGAACAAAATATAATTAGTACTATTATAGAAGAGAAACTGAGGCCCCAGGAGGTTAAAATATTTATCCATGGTCATATAGCTAGTTGTTTGCTTGTTGTCATTGTTTGTCCTTTCTTCTGGAAGAGAGCTATGACACCAAGAAGGTGATGCCATGATGTGCAAGTGAACTGCATTTAAATGAGGGAGGGACATGCAAAATCACAAGCTTCATTTTCTTTTCCAGAGTCATCTGGGTCCAATGGCCAGATATAAATCAAGATTACTGAAAATTACCAGCTATGTAGAATCTAAGGAAGAATCTGAACTCAGGTGTCCTGAAGCCAAACCCAGAATTTTGTTCATCCACAGTGCTGGAGAAAAGGAGATGATAGTAAAGACTGATATATAAATCATGAGGAATGTGTCTGAGGGAATTCAAGGCATAGTAATATTATATGAGACACAACTGATAGTTGGGTTCAGAGGATTCACTGATCCTCTGTGTATATGTGTGCTCATGCATATGTGTACACATGTGCACGTGTGAATGTATATGTGAACCTTGTGTGTTCATGTAAACCTGCATGTATATTGTATTTTGTGTGTGCATGAATGTATATGCATGTATATGTGTGTTTGGGTATGCACATGTGTGTGTGTGTGTGTGTGCTTGTGTGTGTGATGAACTGATGGCTCAGAGGATAAGAGATAATGAAGATAACTGTGGACTAAGAATAAAGAGATCTGCATTCTAATTCTACTCTTGGGACCATTAACTACATGACCTTGAACAAATCATCACTTCATCTCTCTAGACTTTAGTTTTCTTGTCTGTGTAGTAACTTGTGCATTAGATTAGATGATCCATGGTAATATCAATAGTTAGCATTTATATAGTATTTTAAAGTTGGCAAAGTACTTTACAAATAAATCCTATGAAATGGTTCCTTATTATTTAAGTACTTCATTAGAAGAGGCAGACTTATTTATAGGCAAAGTAGGTGGCCACCTATGTGTTGTTATTTCTAGGATCCTAGGAATATCCTCAGTTCTTTCTTTCAATCCCTTACTCATCTATTTGTAGGTGCCCCAAATCTCTTTACCAGAAGAAATTCTTTCATTTCACTATTTGAATTAAAATTTTAAGCAACAAATTCATGTTTAATTCAATACCTGACCTGGAATCAGGAAGTCTCTTCTTCCTGAGTTCAAATCTGGCTACAGATACGGGTTTCCCTGAGTAAGTCTTAACATTTAGCCCTGTTTACCTCAGTTTCCTCATCTGTAAAATGAACTAGACAAAAATAATAAGCCATTCTAGTTTCTTTGCCAAGAAAAACCCCAAAGGGGTCAGAACTGAAAATGATTGAATTGAGAAAAGAGAAAAAAAAAGAAAATGATTGAATTAAATAATAACATTGTTTTATAAACCTGAAAGCAACAATAATAACAACAATATTACTGATGTATTCCCATCATCTCTAGGATCATATATAAAATCTTTAGACCTCAGTTTACTCCTCATCATTCTGATGTCAAAACCCTTCATAACCTTCTTCCAATCCCTTTGGAATCCTCAAATACCTTATGCTCCTTCATGTTTCCATCATATATTCTATCATTTTGTGACCCTGACTTCCTTGCTGTTCCTTGAGGAAGGTGGTTCATCTTCTGACTCTGGGCAATTTCCCTTCCCCAAGCCTGGAATGCTCTCCTTCTTCTCTCTGCTTTCTGATTCACCATGCTTACTTCAATGCTTAGCTCAAGTCTGACTTTTCACAAGAAGCCTTTCCCACACTTTCTTAATCTTAGTACATTTCCTCTGAGATCATTCCCAATTTATGCTGTATATATCTTATTTATACATAGTTATTAGTATGACATCTTCCTAAATAGACTGTGAGCTTCTTGAGAGCAGGCACTGGCTTTTGCCCCACTTTGCATCTCTAGGACTTAGCATAGTAAACATTTAATAAATAACTTACTGACAACTAGCATTTAAGTGGTGATTTAAGGTTGGCAAAACTTTCATAAATATTATCACATTTTATCCTCATCATAACCCTGGGAAGTAGGTGCTATTATTATCCCCATTTAACAGTACAGAAATGTGAGTTGTTTTAGTATAAAGGAAACTAGCTAAAACTGTAGCCTCAGCTCCAAAATAGAACAAATTAATGTGGAGAAAACTGTTCTTCCAACACATGGAGCATTCTTAACCCCACCCAACCATCTCAAAAATAGATATTGTTGGTTACAGAAGGAACTGTGTGAGCTTGTGGATGGCTTAGTTCAGCTCATAGCTATACTGAAAAAACAATTGAGTATGTGCCTTAGTGATGTTAATTAGAGATATTCTCTCTGCATACAAAAATTGAATAGTATAGGGGAAAGGGAATTGAATTTGAAATCCGAGTTCTTGGGTTCAAATTTGTGTCCTAGCTATTAACTATTATAAAAGTAAATTCAATTTTCTAGATTTCTTTTTCCTTTACCATAAATAAAGAAAATAAGTTTGGAGTCTTTTGAGGTTCCTTCTTAGCTCTACATGTTTGACTCAATGATCTTTTAGGTCCTTTCCATTCTAAAACTTTTTGATGATGAAGAAGATAGATGACATGTTGGATTCTTGCCTAACAGTGTGTTTTGAGAAAAGAAGAAATGAGGGTACTGAGTCCCAGAAAGGTGGCTGACACTAGGGAAAATAACCTCTCTGTTAAAGAAGTATTGATGGATTAGATGCCAGCTAAGGTTTCTTCTTCTAAGTCTCCAACCTATCAACAAAAAGTTTGGGCACCCCCATGCCGAATTTGATAATATATTTAGAAGGACTGTACCTGCTTAACTTATATTAGACAGCTTGCTATCTTGAGGAAAGGTGTAGTGAAAAGAGAGGGAAAATTTTGAAACACAAGATTTTGCAAAGTTAAATGTTGAAAACTATTTTTGCATTTATTTGGAAAAATAAAATACTATTGAGAATATGGAAAAAAATTAATTTGGGCACAACCAAAGCAAATTTTGCTGGTTTCAATTATTTTCTCTAAAAAATGAGAATACTACCAAAAATGGAAGAAAGAAAGGTAGTATAGAGAATGTAGAATGCATTTTGTCTACAAGAGAGATTGTCTGGTATAGTGAAAATTACAAGTGGAATTATAAATACATCAGATTTAGACTCAGAGGACATAGGGCTTTAATTCAAGGATTCAGTTTATGGTTTACTTGCTATCTGCCCTATCTCAAGTAATTTAACCTCTCTGGGCCTCAGTTTCCTTCTCTGTAAAATGGAGAACTAAAAAAACCTTTAAAATAAAATTGTAGAGTGGGTTGGAGTAAGGAAGATCAGAGTTCAGATCCTCCCTCAAACATTTGTTAATTGTGTAGCCCTGGCCTAGTTCCTAAAGCTCTCTATATCTCATTTTCCTCTATATTTCAGTTTCCTTATTTGTAATTTAAGGGGATTAGACATCATCCCTTTAAGATCCTTTCTAACTCTGAATTTATGATCCTTTGCATCTTTTGATACTACTGAAGTGGCCCTGAAAATGCAAATTTCAGTCTTTCCATTTATACTTTTATCCTCTCCAACTTCAACTCACTGCTGGGGAATAAAATATTCAGCTATCCTGGCATAAACCATACTTAGTGTCAATCTTTAAGTGTCCCAAATAAGAATCTTACCTTGATGGAAAACATTATCAAACTTGGTTGTTTTCTTTGTCAAATGGCTTGGCTTCTCCCTCTTCTGGTTTCCAGAAAATCTTTACCATTCATTTGCAGTGTAACTTAGGATAATTAATTTAGCCTTTCTGGACCTCCATTGCCTCTGTTGTAAAATTAGAAAGGCTGGAACAATTCCTTAGTTCAGAAGTTCCCAAATCTTTTCAGTTCAAGGAGCCCTAAAACTTTCAATTTTTTCATGATTCCCCCAGACCAAAAGAGTTGTTTAACAGTTTTGTTTATTAGGTAGTTGGATCCAAGTGATTTATTAAGTATCTATATCCTAACAACTTACTAGCTGTTTAAAAATATACCAAAATTGAAAGATCTACATCTATATCTATATATCTACATCTATCTATCTTAGGGCTATTTATTGCTATTTTTCTCATGTCTTAATAAGTATCAGGACATTCTATTGATCTGTCATGTAAGACTTTCATATATAGTAAATTCCAATTCACACATAGTTGTGTTCAAAATAGTTGGTTCAAAAATGTAGCTTCAATATACTTCATGCTAATTATTATCATATACAAGTTTATGATTGAAAAAATATTTTTATTTCATTCTTAAATAACCAGAACTGGGGTATATATGCCTGTTGGATACTACACAGCTCCTCATACCTTAGAATTAGAGGTGTGATTTCTCCACTTTTATATCCTGTTCCAAAATTATAGGGACAACTAAATTGCACAGTGAATTATTCAAATCTAGCCTCAGACACTAAGTGAGTGATAACTAACCTCCATTTGCCTCAATTTTCTCAACTATTCAAAAGGTATAATAATAGTGCCTACATCCCAAAGTTGTTGTGAGAATAGAATTGAGATAATAGTTGTAAAGTAGTTCACATGGTATTGGAACATAGTAGGTGCTTAAGAAGTACTTGTTAAAATCTAAAAAAAAAGTATTTTTTTCATAGAACTTGCTTTTTTATAATGGCAACTACCAAAAAGCCTAGCTTCACAAAGATATTATAAACAAGAAAATTCAAATTATTGGCATAGTCTAAATAGATAAAAACATAACTCAAACATTAGAGAATGTCTTAAACAGGAAGATAGCATGATCTAAAATGGAAACGTGAACTCATTAATTTGAGCTAGTCATTTGGAAAAATGTAAATTATCATCACTATATTTCCCTCAAAAGTGACCCCAGTGCACAGTTTGAGAACCTTGGCTTTAGCAGGATTCCTTGTTCAAATCTTTGATCCTAATTATCCTAAGCTATTCCATTCATACTAGGGCTACCTGGACAGGTTAGATAGAAGGAGGCCATCAACCAACTAGAACCCAGATTATAATGTTTTGTAGCATTAATTCCAACCCAAATGAGTAGTTTCTTTGTGTACTCATTGTTGTCATGCAAAATTTCAACTTGGGATCTGGAGACTTGTAATTGAGCTTGTGGGAAGGATAAACAGAGATCTGGGAACAATATTTGGAAAAGAAGCAATTTTTACTTTCTCTTCCTCTACTTCTAGTCAATCATTCAACTGAGTTTCATAATTACCCTAAAAAACTTAATACTAGTGGTTTCAAAAACTAGATTGATGGCCTTTCTTGACCTATTTCTTTATTAAGCATGCATTTCTCTAGATAATATAGCATATTCAAAAATAATCATAGGCTCAGAGAGACATTGTAGCACATTGAAGTCAAAAGATCCCAGTTTGAATCCTGGGTGTGCTGTTTACTACTTTGAATTATCTTGGGCACATTGTTTTATTTCTTTTGGTTCCTAATTTTTTTTCCCATATAAAATGAAGGGATTTCCTTCTATGTGATTTTATTGGATTATGGTTCTAGATTTGAAAGGGAATTGAGAAGGGAAAGTACTTTTTAGAGAGAATAAGGGACTTTCTCAACGTGATATAGTAGTCTCAGTGATCTGACTCCCAGAACACTGCACTACACCAGGCCTTCCCCAATTCCCATGTAACAAATGTAGAAATTCTCTTTAATTTTTGTTTTATTTTAATATTATATAAGCTATGCTCCATTATCGAAGCTCTGGATTCACAAGGATCCAGGGTTCAGTTTTAGAGTCTTATCAGGTTTGGGCTCCTACTCAAATTTTCTCTTAGAGAAAGTCATAAACTTTCTATGAAAACAATAGTATTCAAGTTTTTTTCTGATGGTTATGATACTCTATTATAAATACCCCAAGCTTCTGTACATCATTTAAATATGAGTATTTCTTCAGCACAGTAATAAATATATATATAGAGAAGCTAGGTGGCACAGTGGATAGAGCACCAAGCTTGGAGTCAGGAAGAGCTGAGTTCAAATATGTCCTCAGACACTGATTAGCTGGGTGACCCTGGGAAAGAAACTTAACCATGTTTGCCTCAGTTTCTTTCTGTCCTTAATATCAAATGATCTGGAGAAGGAAATGGCAAACCACATTTGTAAATCCCCAGAGATCACAAGAGTCAGTCACGATTAAAACAATTGAACAATAAATGAACATAGAAATCACTATTATCCAAAGAAATGGGAACTATAACTCACCTCCAGATTAGTATTGATTTTTAGTCCCTTTTCCTAGAAAGATTTCAGTCCTAATCTCCCCCAAATTCACCAATACTAATTGGAAAAATATAGAGGAAGTCTCAGTAGCCTAAGGGTCTTCTGGTTGGCTCTGTGGCTTAGCAGGCTGTCTGTTACCCCACTGCTTAGAGACCTCTCACCTGTTCTGTAGCTTGTGGCTCACCTCCTTTCAGCCTGGTCTTGTAACTCTGGTTCCCAATTCAGGTGTTCGTGGTTGTTCAACTTTAAGCTGTGGGCTGCCTCATGCTACAGCCTTTTTTGTGGCTTTTCTCATCTCTGCAATCTCCCCAAAGTCTCTTCTCATCACCCTTTCCCCCATCAGTTCCTGTTTGGACTGTTCTATTTTGTACCTTCAGCCCATTACAATGTCTGCATTAGCAGTATCATTACTGGGAAAGAGTAAGGACATCAACTTGGCTAGAAAAATCAAAAAGATTAGGTGAAACAGGACTATGAATATCAAAGCCTCAGGAAGTTGAGCTAAAAACTTTGGACTTTATCCTATGTATGAGGAAGCTAGAGGCAGCTAGTGAACTCAGTGGGTAGAATGTTGGATCTGGAATCAGAAAAATCTGAGTTCAAATATGGCCTTAGACACTTACTGTGTGATCCTGGTTAATTTGCCTAAGCCTTGTTTTTGTTAATCCATCAGAAAAGGAAATGGCAAACCACTCTGGTATCTGGTATTGGCATTTTATATCCATAGAGTCAAGACTGGACAACAACAATGGGAAGGTATAGAAGATGTATGAATAGGGAAGTGGAGGGACCATCACTGTGTTCTAGAAAGATTAATCTGTTAGAAATATTTTAAAATAGACTGGAGAGAAGAAAAACTGAAGACAGGGTGACCAATTAGGTGGGGAAATGAGCCTATACCAGAGTGTTAGCAGTTCATATACCTAGAGGTCCCTAGTACCAGGCCTTGCTAAGGAAGATTATCAATGGACAGGCTAGACCAGCTTCAAAGAGACAGCACTCTGCTTAACTCAGACTTCATCTCATTAAGAAGGGAGAAGACTTGCATATTACCACTCTATTAATGGGGAAAGTAACCAGCCAAACTTCTGTGGCCAGCTGTCTCATGTCTGAACTTTTCTTTTCATTCCAACTGTTGAGAAATAAGAGATGTAAAGATGAGGACTTAGAAAGGTAGCTGAGATGGGCTCCTTCATCCAGGATAGGAGCTAAGTGCTCTCTCCTTCTTTAGAATGTGAATCTTAAGAGCAGGATTTGATTCTTTTTTTTTTTTTTCTATTCATGTCCCCAGCACCCAGCCCAGGGCCTTGCACATGGCAAGTGCTTAATACAGCAAATCTTATTCATTCATTCATTGATAACCTTCCTTTCAGCCTAACAGTGATTCTGGGGACCACAATGGAGGGAGAAATGAAATAAAGAGCCCTGGAATTTCTTAAAAAGAAGAGAATAAGAAATTTTAGGGAGAGAGAAAGGATGTTCTGGTTGAAATGGGGAAAAAATAAGATAATCAGTCCACTAGCAAGGCATTTTAAATGAGAACAGATGAGGAGGGTTGGAGAGTACAACCCTGAAAGGCTAAGGAGCAAGTTCAATTCCCAGAACAAAGTTAACAGTTAAGGGAATGTCTTTGGGCAGAGTTTAGGGATGCTGCCAAATTGGGATGCAAAAGTTTTTAAGGGAGAACAGTTCCAATCTGAAGTCAGAGAGTGTAGATAGGACCAACTTCTCCCTTGATAAATGGAGCTAAAAGAAATGGTTCAACCTTGGGCCAAAGGTAGGGGTGAGGATGCAAGGAATGGAAATAAAGCATGAACTAGGAGAGGACAGAGATCTAGAGAATCAAGTTACAGAAGGAGCCAGCCCAAGTGCGGGTAGGAAGCCTAGGAGAGATTCAATAATGCTTTAAGCTGAGTCAAACTAATTGAGTAACATGAATCTGTTTACCTGTGAGAAAAAGCAAATGTGATGACTTAGGAAATCTTTGAAAGATATGGAGAAGCAAGAAAGTTGTTGAAGGACTCAAGAAGGGCAAATATCCCAATTTTCAAAAAAGTCATGAAAATAGAAGCTACAATTTGCAAGCCAATAAACTTGACTTTGTTTCCTAGGAAAATTCTAGAATATATTATTTAAAAGGCAATATAGGAACATTTAGAAAGAAGAATGATGATGACATAAAGGTAACAAGGTTTCATTAAGAATAGATCATGCCAGACTAATTTCAATTTTTCACTGCATTACTATATATGTAGGTCTAATGGGATGATGCAAAATAACTGCCTAGATTTCAGCAAAGCTTTTGACAAAGTTTCTTGTCCTGTCCTTTTGGACAAGGGATATGGGCCAAATCAGAGTTTTCAATGATTAGTCTGGAGACTGTGACTCTTTCAAGGGGTCCATAAGAGTAAGATTTTTTTGTTGTTGTAGTAATACTAATTTTTTTTCATTTCTAATATGTTAAATATTGATATAACTCACATAAACAAAGGGACACAGGAGGGTCTTCAATAATATTTTACAAGTATAAAAGAGATTTCAGGCTAAAAAGTTTGAGAGCTACTGGGTTTGATAATCTAATCAGAGGGAGGAGAGGCCATAGGGACAGGCTACTTCCAGCGTGAAGATTTCAGGACTGCGGCAAGGCTTCAGGAAAATGGTTTAGGGCACCATACAGGAAGTCCAGAAATCAGCTCAACGAGACACAAGAGTGCTGGCTTCTGTCACTCTGGCTGTATGATTCTGAGTAAGCTACTCAATCCCTCTGTTCTTGGTTACTTTTAGACTATACATGACAGAGAAGGTGACATCTTGCCTTAGAGGATGAAGAGCTTCCTTACTGGTAACACCCTGTAAAAATTAAATCACAGGTCTAGTTTCTATTCTGAATTCTTTCTTCCATCCTCCCTAAGGCCTGGTGAGGAGATACATGGTAGTTGCTTTAAAAAGTTACCACCTGATGTATTGGATACATATTAGCCCACAGTGATCTTCTGCAAATTAGTTTATGAGATAGTTGCTACAAAGCAGAAATGTCCCAAGGGAAAGGAAATGGTGAGCCTGGTTCTAGGGCATTGGCCCCAATATGGGAAGCTGCTGCAGAGGCCCAAGGCATTTAGAGTATAATAAAATTAGCTAAGAGGGGTATAGTAAAATTAAAGTAGATCATTGCCAGAGAATGGAATCCTTATAGAAGGATGGAGATATTTTTCTTAAACCTGTTTTTTTTTAAGGACATATTCTATACCTGCTCTCCTTGATTGTTTCTTGTCTTTGATATTCTCGGTATTTCCTTAATGATGCCATTATTTGGTGTTTTGAGTCCAATGCTCTATAGCATTGTATTTGAGAATATTGAGAATTTGTGTGGTCTGCAGTGTGAATAGTGCATGCCACATTTATGATTATTTTCTAAAAGAAATTTTCATTATCTTCAAGGTTGAAAAAATATTTCAGACATTCAGACAGCCAGTCATATGACCCTCTTTTTCTTTGAAGCTTCATGGTTGCAACATGGCAGCCCCAAAGGAAGACTGAAAGGGCCTTATTAAATGGTAACGACAAATTAATAAGTAGTCAGTAAGTAATAATAACAGCATTTGTGTATAATAAATGTAACTTTTAAATGTTGTAAAGTGCTTTATGGATATTATCCCATTTTCTCCTCACAATCACCCTGGGAGGGAGATATTATCATTATTGTCCTTGTTTTACAGATTAGGGAACTAAGGCAGACAAAGTATTAAGTGACCTACCCAAGATCACAAAGCTAGTAAATATCTGAGGATGGATTCGAACTCAGACCTTCCTAATCTCAGATCCAGCCCTCTATCCATTGTACCACACAATTTAACAAATACCTACTACAAATCAAGGGACTATTACAGGTCCATGAAAGATACAGAGTTGTGTTTTTCATCTAATGAACCCTTAGTAAATACTTTTTATTCATTCATTCATTGAGAGCCTTTAAGGACTTTATGGTCTATTACTAATGTTAGTTGACATGTCTACATTGCTTCAGAATTTATACATATATTTTTCCATTCCAGCCCCAAATAAGTCTGCTAGTAGAAATATGATCATTCTATTATTACAGATGAGGAACTGAGAACAAAATAAGGTTAAATGACTTGTTTAAAGTCCCGTAGTCAATGCTGGAAGCAAGATTCAAATCCAGATCTTACCTGACTCCAAGTTGTCTGTATCATGTTGGAGGCCACCTTTCTAATACCTACATGTGTGTGTGTATGTATGACATATACATTATACATCATGATATATTGTATGCATAATTATGTCTATATATCATACACACATGTATACATAGATGTCTAGAGATATGTGTATATGTACACAAATATATGTATATATTATACATCATAATATATTATATTTTATATCTACATATTATATACACACATATATATCAACTTATATATATTATACCTCATGATATATTGCATGTTTTATATATCTATATCTATGGATTATATACTTGTATATACAGATGTACATAGGTATATTGTGCAATTATACACATATATTGCATATCATGATATATTTTGCATATCTATATTATATACACATCTATACACAGATAAGTATTTACCTATATATTATCTACCATGATGGATTATATCTATGTGCATATATGCATGTACATATAGACAAAATCATATATGCTATACATCATGATGTATTGTGTTTTATTATCTATATATTACAAACAAATATATAATCATGGTATATAATGTATATTACATATCTATATATTATATACACATGCATGTGCATATATACTGTATGCATATATATACAAAAACATATATTGTATATAGTGATGTATCATATTTTACATATCTATATAGCATACACATATGTACATGCAAACTTACATGTTATACACATTGTATATACACACCATGATTCACACACAAAATGCACCTATATTATATTTACATTTATCTGTACTATACACATATACACACACACAATTGTAATATCACTCCTTGATAAGTCTCAAATGGATGTTCTTCACAGTAAATTCTAGGGAGTGTGGAAGGAGAGGATGATTATTGAAGGCCAAAGTAGCCAGCAGGATATGATCATATAGTGTAGAGGAAGGCCATGGGCTCCCACGCCTATTGCTTAGCTGTTCCAATGTCATAGAGACTACCTGGATATTGATAACTCATAGGGCACAGGATGTCAAGCCAAGTACTTCCATTCTTAACCCATCCACTTCTCATCACCTCCTTATCTCTTTCTGGCCAACTCCAGATCCCAGCTTTGGTCACCTTTAAATCTGCAGGTAATTAAGACAGTAGAAATAGATAGGAGTAAAAGTTTTTCCATTTCTTTTTTGATTCCTACCATCTCCTAAGCTCTAGATCCTAAGCTCCATAAGGCCAGGCTCTGTGTCTTATTGATACTTTGTTTTTCCCATAGAAGCTAGCACAGTGTTCTTTTCTTCACACTTAATAGTTAACATTGAAAGTTTGCAAAATGCTTAATATATGTTGTCCTTCCAAAAGCTTTTGTCAGATACTTGTTATTATTAGGCCATTTTACAGATGAGGAAGCTGAGGCAGAGGGAGGATAACTGACTTGCTCAAAGTATGAAATTGGATTTATACTTAGATATTCTTGACTCCAGGTTTATCTGCTGTGCCCCCTAGCTGCAGTTAATGCTTATTTGAGTAAATTTTGGTCTAATGAATTGTAGTCAGAAAGAAAAAGAGGTGTCTTCTAGTTATCCTAGGACACACCAAGATATATAACTTAAGAGGTTTACATCCTGGCTTTTTGGCCAGCCAGACCCAAGGAGAGCACCTTCTTTTGCCTCTAAGACTTTGTTTAAATGGTTTGTTTGTTTTCCCCTATCCTCTTAAATGTTTTGTTTCATAAGTGACCACAGTATTTTAACTGTCTGATTCACCTCATTGCCTAATACAAACAACACCCCTCTGGGACCCCATGTCACAGTGTGGAAACATTATTGCTGTTGCTTGAGAGGAATGTGGGCCAACATCAGGGATAGGTCACCCTAAAACGATTTATTTCTTGTTCCCCCACCCCAGATTGGAGCAACCAGAAAAGAGCTTTCCTTTAAGAAAATAAAAAACAAAATACCCCAAATCCCTCATCAGGCCTATTTGGAGGATTCTGGGACTTCATCGACTTTTGTTTGGACATGGATACAGCCTGCCCTATTCCAGACCTTTCCATCTCAAAACCTAAACATATTTTATGGTACAGTTGAAAGAGTGCTTGTTGGATCCGAGTTCTAACTCTGTCACTTATTACTATGACCTCAGAAAGTTACTTTTCCTACACAGATCTCAGTTTTCTCATCAAAATCACTCTCTTGAGAGGAGTACAAAGAGTACTATTCCATTTTACAGATGAAACTGATTCAGAGAAGAAGGAAAGAAATAAGCATTTATTAAGAACCTACTGTATCCCAGGCATTGCACTAAGTCCTTTATAAATACTCTCTCATTTAATCTTCACAACAATCTTGGGGGGTAGGTGTTAATATTATCCCCATTTTACAGTTAAGGAAACTAAGGCAGACAATTTAAGTGACGTCCTGATGGTTATGCTTTGAGAGAGTGTCTGAGGCAAGACTTGAGCTCTCTTCTTCCTGACACCAGGCCTATTGCTCTATCTTAGCTAGTGCACCATTTAGCTACCTCAGAGAAAGGTTAAACTGTACATAATCACATGGAATATAGAACCAAAGCTTCTTGACAGTTACTCAGTCCATCCTTTTCCACTCTATTATCTTGCCTCTTCCTCTATTATCTTGCCTAATCCAAGCATCAGAGCCATACCAAGGGATAAGAAGGGCAAATAGGGAAGAAAGATTCCTGGGCTAAGCAGTCAGTAGATTCCTCCAAATAGGTCAGCAGCTTGGGTTCTGGGGGTTGCAAATAGAAACCATCTGTCCTGCAGTTGTTCCTGAGCCCAGCCCCTTCCTCTGTCTGTAGACAAGGTGGGTGTATCCTCTTGGGTTAGAGCCAGATGAAATGGAATTGAATGGAAATGAATGGAAATGCAATGAAACACCCCTCAGCCCAGGACAAATAGCATTGATTCTCATCCCCATGGGGAAGGATTAGAAGACAATCAGGTTAATTTTATACTAGTTACTGTAGGGGTTCACTGGAGCTAAAGATCAGTGTGACATAGAGTAATCCCAGAATGGGTTCTTCGAGAAGATAGGAGTTGAGTTGATCTTTGAAGGATGTTATAGTAGGTCTTAAGAGCAGAGAATTTAGATTCAGAGGACTGGAAAATCCAGATCTTGCTACTTATCTTGTTTGATCTTGGACAAGTCACTCCCCTTTCAAGCTTTGGTTCCTTTTATAAAAAGAAGATTTGATGAAATGGTATCTAAAGTCTCTTTCTTGATCTCATCCATCTTGGGCAGGATTGTATAGATGGAGGCCCTTCCAGGACAGAAAAACAATATGAACAGAGATGCTGAGGTAGAGAGGGATCATGATGCCATCTTGATTGTTAATTGAATAGGAGGGTAGGTCTTGCAAGTTTTGAGAAGTAAATTTGGTTGGATTAGAAAGAAGAGAGCTTTGTACACATGAGAAAAATGAGATAGATCTAGAGAGACAAAACAATATAACTAAAGTTAGTGGCAAAACTGGCACCAGAACTCAAATACCTTGATTCCTTCTCTCCTATCCCCTCTTTTTTTAATACCATGTTGGTTCTATCCAGTAAGGTGTGTTGATTGAGCATCTCCAATGTGTCTAGGTCCATTGCAGTTCGGTCCAGAGGTAAGGCTACTTCTTCTTGCCTCCCTCATTCCTTGTCATGCCATGGTACTATGGGTAAATGAGACACAAGCATTGACAGAGAGTAATTTTTTACAGGCTCAACTAGATGGTGCAGTGGATAGCATACTGGCCCTGGAGTCAGGAAAACTCATCTTCATGAGTTCAAATTTGGCCTCAGAGGCTGGGCAAGTCACTTCAATTTGCCTCAGTTTCTTTATCTGTAAAATGAGTTGGAGAAGGAAGTGGCAAACTGCTCCAATATTTTTGCCAAGAAAATTGCAGAGGGTTTCAAAGGGAGCAGAGAGTCCAACATAACCAAAAATGACTCGACAATATTTTGGGTAGACTGGTACCTAGACGATGAAATGTAGAGAGTGCTGACCTGGCGTCTAGAAGACCTGAGTTTGAATCCTGTCTTATAAGTTATGTGACCCTGAACAAGTCTCTGGGTCTCAGTTTCCCCATAATTGAGAAATTGTAAAATTGAGATCTGGAACTCTAAATATCTTTTGGCTCAGTCTATGATCCTGTGAAATGAATGTTCTTGCAAAAGAAGGGCGTAGACAGAAATGTCCCATAGGTCTTTGTGCAGCTCTACACACCTCCAAGGGACTTCTTTACCACTTTCCCCTAACAACTTACCAACATTAATGTTGTCTTTTTTTCCTCACTTGAGTTGGCAAAATTCTAAAAACAACTGCGTACATGTATTTTTGTGTTAGAAAAAAAAACCACAGTGGTTTAGTCATCTAAAAAACATACCTAGCAACTCTAATAAATCATTTTAAGGACCTGAAGACAGGAAAGAATTAGCTTCCATATGGCTTGTGCACAAAAAAGAGAAGAGCCCCCACCCCCCAACCCTTTCCATTTTGTTGAAGGGTTGCAGTGCTGATTCAGCAATAATGTGAATGGTTCTTCCTTCCTGACTCTGAAGCATACCCTCTGCAGGTGGTTGCTGGGCTAAGTGAGTTTGCCAGTATGACTGCTGTAGCTTTAGAAGTCTTTCCTATTATTAGGGTATATATCTAGAGTTCATCACAACCACTAGTTATTAAGCTATTGTGTCCAAGACACTGTGTTAGGTGCTAGAGGGAGAATAAAAGGAAAAAAAAGGAAAAGGAAAAGGAAAGAAGAATGAAAGAAAGAAGGAAGAACAAAGGGAAGGAAAGAAAGAGAAAACAGAAAGGAAAGAAAAAAGGAAAGAGAAAGGAAGGAAAGAAAAAAGGGAATGAGTGAGGAAAGGAGAGAGGAAGAACAAAAGAAAGTGGGGAAGGAAGAAAAGAGAGGGAGGAAGAAGGAAGGAAGAAAGGAAGGAAGGAAGGAAGGAAAGGAATGAAGAAAGGAAGGAAGAAGAGAGTTATTCTCAAGTTTTCATTCCTCTTCTGCCTCTTTCTGCCTATTCTTGTCCCTACCATAAAATCTTCCCTGACTAACCCATGTTACAAGAGTCTCTTCTTCTGAATTTAAGTAGCTCTTAGTGTCTGGACAAGTCATGTACATTTAGACAGTTTGTTTTCTACTGTTTTTTTTTCTTCTTCTTTTCTTAGGAGTGTTCATTTTTATCTCCAATTAGACTTTAAGTTCCTTAAGGAGAAGGATCATGTACAAATGCCTCATCTTGACCTTCAAGGTCCTTCACAATCTGGTTCCATGTTATATTTCTTATCACTGATCCCTCTTCATATACTCTGGGCCCCAGCTAATCTAAATTAGTCATTATTCATTAAATCCAATTCACCCTTTCCTGCATCTGCGCTTTTTCTCAGACAATATCCTATGTCTGGAATGGTCATCCCTCAAAAAAAAACTTGTGGCTTTTCCATGAAGTTTTCTCTGATGTAGCCTTCTCAAAGTAATCTATGATCTGACTTCTGAAAGCTGATTGTTACATTTTTATTGTGAGCATTTATACTCCACAATTTAGTGAGGGCTTGCTTCATTGTTTTATTAATTTACTAGATTTACTAAAGTTATGGAGAAAATGTTATCAATGTAGATTAAAATTAAAAGAATGTCCTGCATATTGTTAAATTACTATGACCACATCCCTGAAGCAATCTCCCCAAGTTCTCACAGTACTCTCCCTTGCATTGATCACATCTTACTTATAGAAATAAGGAATTTTATTACTATATGACACACTCAGGTATGGAAACTACTTCTATTAATGCAAGTGTACAGTTTTTCTGCTATTTATAGACTTAGGGAGTTGCTTAGAAATTAAATGAATTGTCCAGGGTCACAGAGTCAGTGTGTGTCATTGGTGGGAGTTGGAGCCAGGTCTTCATGCTCCAAGACTAGCTCTCAATACACTTAACCAGGCTATGTCTTCTATCTTAATTCTATACTTGTCATTTGTAGATATGCTATTTCTTAACCTACAAGTGAGTATAAGCTTCTTGAAAACAAGGATCATGTCTCTTAATTTTTTGTTTCTCCCATGGGCACTTAGCACAGTGCTTTCCATCTGGTAAGCATTTAGCAAATATTTATTGTTGTGAATTTCAAAGACTCGCAGAATCTCGGAAGTAGAAGGGACTTGAGAGATGGTAGCTAAGTGATATAGTTGATAGAGTATTGGGTGTGAAATCAAGAAGACCTGAGTTCAGATCTGATCTCAGGCACTTGGCTTGTTGGTTGTTGTCCTTTATTCTTGAATAGGACCAAAATGATATCACTCTGCTGGGATCAAGGTACGGTATGTCCAACTGTGGCTGCTCAGATCACTATGAGTTTGGAATGCTCTGTCACTGTTTGGGTACAAATAGTCCATATGAACATTTGGAGTGGAGCTTTCATTAAATTTGAGCATCTCACATTTTCTGTGGTTACTACAATTTTGCTTTGCTTGTAGAACACAGCACCTTCTTTGATATGGGCACACCAAGCTGGCAGCCTTTTACTAGCATCTCTCATGCCACACAATTGATTCCAAAGCTCTACAGAGAGACCTTGAGATTATCTTTATATAGCTTCTTCTGACCACCACGTGAGCACTTTGTTTACATGAGTTCTCCCTAAAATAGTCCCTAAAATGTACATTTGGCATTTACTAGTTAGTATCCAAATAAATAACTTAACTAATGTCTGCCTCAATTTCCTCAAATGTAAAAGGTAGATAGTAATAGCACCTACTTGCCAAAGGTTGTTGTTGAGATATTGGCAAATAACAGAAGATAATTTGTAAAGCACTTAAGCACAGTGTCTGGCACATAGTAAGTACTTAATAAAGCTTCTTGTGAAGGAAAACCCACTGCTTTCCTAAGTAGCCCATTTCTCTTCAGGATACTTCTAATTGTTAAGGGAGTTAGAAATTTCCACATATTTCTTCTTGTTCCTTCTTGTTTGAGACCAAGCAAAACAAATCTAATCTCGCAGACATGTAAATCTTCTCCTCCAAGCTAAATTACTAGAATTCCAGCCCTACGACCCTCATCATCCTGGGTCTTTTCTTTGAACACTCTGCAGTGTTCACTTAAAATGTGACATTGATCAGAGAGTTAAAGCCAAAGAGCTAAAGTTTCATTGTTCTGTGTTTCTCTGAATATAGCTTAATCTTTCTGTTGACTCATATTGGAATGCATTAAAATACAGATTAAAAAAATTGAACTGCTGTCCAACATTGCCTCCCCCAAATGTACCTGGGCTGTGGCTTCCATGAGTCAAATAAGAGGATTTTAAATTTCATCATAGAACAGCAGCGCAATCTTGATGGTAGAGAGTCAACTTTAGAATCAGAAAACCTGGGCATGAGCCCAGCCTCTGACATATACTGGCTGTGTGACTCCAGGCAAGTATTTTAACTTCTGTGTGTCCCCGAATCAATACTCTAAGAATATATATTATAAAATATTTGCTGATTTACATTAATAGATGGAATTTCCTCATCGGAAATTACCTATATTATTAAATCATAGATTTGGACCAAAAAAATCTCATTCAATTCATCCCATTATTTGAGCCTATCAAGATCTTTTTGGATGCTAATTCTGCTGTCTTATGTGTTAGCTATCCCTCTCAATTTTGTAGAATATCATATCTTTTCCTTCATCCAAATCATTGATGAAAATGTGTAATCTTTTTATGATCATAATGCCTCTTGTCAGTGGGTGCATAGTAGATGCTTGATGAAAACTTGATTAATTCCTTATTTGATTCAACTACTCATATATTCAACATGCATTTATTGGGCTACTGTATCATGGAGAAGCCCTTGTTTTGACTGAGAGTTTCTAAACTGGCTCATTTTCTAATAAGACCTAAAATACCAGCTTTCAATTAAATTGATAAGTTTTCATTACATGTCTACTATGTGCCATGTCCATACTGTCTTTCCAATTAAGTTGGGGATACAAGGCTTACAAGACATTAACCAAAAAGTTCAATATGAGATAGCACAGAATCAGATGCAAAGTTGAATATTATTGAACAGATACTAAACTGTGTGGGACAGAAAGTATGATGAGTCATCATCAGGTAGGGAGAGATAATGAATAGGATTATCTGAGAACACTTCATGGGGAAGGTGGAATTTAATCTGAGTTTTTAAAGATGAATAGAACTTGAGTAGGTGAAGAATTACCAATTATCTTGGAATGCCATTCAATTTATCAGCTTCTTTTTTTCAGTAGCTACTATGTGCAAGATATGATACCATGGAAAAGTACTAGATGTGGAATCAAAACATAGGTTCAAATCTGCCTCTTCTAACTTATTGGCCATGGGCAAATCACTTAACCTCACCAATTCTTGATCTCTTCCACTACAAAATGGGGGGACTAAAATGAATGATGTCTGAGATCCTTTCCTTCTGAATGATGTCTGAGGTTCTTTTCTTCTAAATCTGTTTTTGTGATAATGAGCTTCAAGTTCCAAGATGCATCAGAGCTTCCAAAATGGCATCCATAGCTATTCAAAAGAGATCGATTTAATGAGTCACCTAGAAAAAGACAAATGAGTGAACAATATTTTTCTTACAAATCAAGATATGTAGTTGGAATCTGAAGCCTGTTGATTCTGTCCACCCATATGTATACCTCAGCCAGGCACTGCAGATGGACAAGGAGAGAGCCAGAACTGAATAGGAGGGAGCAAGCAGGCTAAATGGAATTTGGGGATTGCACAATCCTTTAAACAATCCTGAATTTCTCTTTGACACAAACCCCAAATTTTTAATTCCAGTATTCTCCTGATAAATCTCTATGGCTGAAAATCCTGGAACAAACACCACAACCTCCAAAGAGTCAAGTCTGTAAGTGACCCAATGGAGGGCACAGGTAGACTATAGCATACAAGGCTGGTTTTCAGTCATGAATGTTACACTGTTACAGGCATTGTGGTAAGTTCTGACTTCTAATGGGGTGGGGGGCTGGAGGAAAGACACAAGACAGCATGCAAAAGGAAGCTGAAAAGATTGGAAGGAGAGGGAAGGCACCTATTCAATGGAAGGCAGAAAGGAGTGGGGCATAGGAGAGAAGTCTGGAAAATTGCAGCCAGGTGGGAATAAAAAGATGACTGACCTGGACTCTCTCTTTAAATAGAGGTTCTGGGACAAGAGCTGCCCTTTCTCAATCAAAAGGAGAGAGTCATCCTGGGGGGGTGGGGTAGAAAATACTGACAGGAGTGAGTCCAAGGCCTCATGTAATAATGCAGGATGAAGATGTTACTGGGGAATGATGGAGAAGCAACTGGGGAGGAGAGCAACTGGATGAGAAATGAAACTTTAAAAAGTCTTAGCAAGGGCTTGGTCCAGTATATGTGCTCAATAAATGTTTATTGGATTAGATCGATTGGATTGAATTAACATTCCCTGCATTACCAATGATTATTTACATACATAATGATGAAATATATCATTCAGAAAATGTATGGTGGGAATAGGTGGTTGCCCTTTCATATATAGAAATGGGAGGAAATAACTGACAGCAGACTGAGCACTATCATTTCTCTCAGCACTGTGGGGACAAAGCTATCAATGAGGTAAGAGAGGCCATTTAATCCAACCCTCTCATCTTACAGAAAAAGAAACTGAGACTCAGCTAATGTGATTTGCCCAAAGTCCACACAGGTAGCAAGTATCTGAGGGAGGATTTGTTCTGATGCCAAAGCCTCTTACTTCTGTAGCTTTCTAGTTCCATGTTCCAAGATGAAAACTAAAGGATCTTGACCCATTGTTGTATCACGAACCTATTTGGCTGTCTGGTGACTCCTATGGACTCCTTGTCAGAATAATGTTTTTAAATGTATAAATTAAAGTAAATAGAATTACAGAAGAAACAAAGTTCCTAAGGAAGCCACAGTTATCAGAATATTTTAAAATATAAGTTCATGGAGTTCAGATTATGAACCTAGAAAATGGCTTTTGGTTATTTGTTTGGTTATCTCTGAAAAATTTATGACAATAAGAGATGTTGTGGGTGAATCCACTGGAGGGAAATGCCCACATTGATGAGATCATGAATCTATTGAAGTGTGTGCTAGCAATGGAGATATAAAAATAGAAAATATACACATTCTGTTCTTAAGGATTTTAAAATTATAGGCTTCCTAGGGAGAAGGCCCTGGATGCAAATAGCTAAGATACAAGGGAGAGTATGATGCAAAGTAGTCTAAAAGATTGAGTAAGAAGTTATCTCTTTCACCTGGTGGTCAGGGACAAATGGTCCAGGGTCAGGGTCATGGTAATACCTGAGCTGACCTTTGGAATAAAGGAGGGGATCAACAAATGGAGGAGGGAAGGGGAGGAGATTCCATTTTTAGCATAGGGAACAGTATAACAAAGGCACACAGATGGAGAACAGAAGAGGAATGTTGGATGCAGAATTGTCCAATTTGGCTGGAACACACAGAGTAAGTAAAGGGTAGTCAAGGAGTTGGGAAGGTGGTTTGGATCCAGTTTGTCAAGAGTCTTAAAACCCAAGATCAGCTATTTTTTTGCAATGGGGAGCCACTGAAGGTTTTTCAGTGAAAGGGTGGCAGAAAGAGGCAACAAGGCAGGTCCCTTCTTGTCCCTTGCCTCTCCTCTTCACAGGATAACTTCTGATACACTCTTTCACCGGTGGAAGAAGCCCAGTTTTAATAATGGCTGTTAGTATGATACTCAGACAGACCCTATATGTATTGCCAACACAGGAAGTATGTCTTGCATGTTAGCTCCCTATAAGCAGGCAATTGTTTCGATGTTTTCTGCCAGGCCCCAGTGCTGGTTCTGTGTTTGACATCATCATCAAGGTACTGGCCCCAAAACTGACCAGAAAAGAATCTTTTGTCTTTTAGTTCATAAGCTGACCCTAGGTGACCTTTGGGAGGCTGTGGGATCTGTGAGCTCAAGAGAAAGGCATGTGCACAATGGGAGCGAAACACATCAAAATGTCTGGGAAGGGAAAGCAAGAGGGTATTGGCAGGGATGGGCTATTGGGAGGATGGCTGAACACATTGTGATTCCAGGGAGGGGCCCAAACACTTTAAAAACCAAACATATGATCTCAGCAACTCTAGATTCTGCTGTTATTATTATTTTTTATGGAACCCTGTTGAAAGAGGGATGATTGGGCATCCTTAACCCTTCTGAGGAGGTGGAGCAGTTGATTCCCTTGCCTTAATTCAACCAACACCCCCTTCCCCAGGTATCCTTTCAGTCAACAATGACATCAATCCAATTTGGCCAGTAGAAAGAACACAGAATATTGAGTCAGTCCAGTTCTGTCATTAGACTTTTATAGTTGTTTCAGCAAATTGTTTTTCTGCCTCAGTTGCCAAGAAAACCACAAATGGGGTCATGACGAGTTGGACACAATTGAAAAAACTGAATAACAACATTACCATTATCAATCAGAGTGGGGATTTGAACTTGAATCTGACTCCAGATCCAGGATTGTTGTTTTTTTATTGTTGGTTTAATTTGTTTTTGGTTTGTTTGTTTTGCAAGGCAATTAAGGTTAAGTTACTTGCTCAGGGTCACATAGCTAGGAAATGTTAAGTGTCTCAGTCTGGATTTGAACTCAGGTCCTCTTGACTTCAGGGCTGGTGCACCTAGCTGTTCCTATTAGTGTTTTTTCTATTCTTCTATGTCTGTTCTATATCTAGTGTTCTAGACACAAACAATACAGATTTTTTATTTTGGTGTACTTTTATTATTATAGGAACAGCTAGGTGGCCTCATAGTGCACAGAGTGCTGGGTCTGCGTCAGGAAGACTCATCTTTAGGAATTCACATCCAGTTTCAGACATTTTTTTGACTGTATGACCCTGGGCAAGTCACTTCACCCTGTGTGCTTCAGTTTTCTCATCTGTAAAATGATGTGAGGAAGGAAATGGCAAACCCAGCGTCTGTGCCATGAAAACCCCAAATGAGGTCATGAAGATTTAGATATGACTGAAAAAAAAATTAACAACAATCTATATTATACTAAAATTAATTCTTAATTACTTCAGAAATTTATCCAGACATGCTGGTACATGTGAAGCTATCGGCTCTCTTGAGCTTGATGGTTCAGAGCTGTAGTGGGCTATGCCAATTAATCAATCAGGTAGCTGAACTAAGTTCTACATCTATAGGGTAAGCCCTTGGGAACCTAGAACTGACAGGTTAACTAAAGAGTGGCAAACCTATCCATGTCAGGAACACCAGATCCAAACTGTCATACTCATCAATAGTAAGATCAGGCCTGTGTTGTAATCTTTGTACTTTGAATGCAATTAAGATAGGGAGGCTCAGCCAAGAAAGGAAGAAAGCAAGCAGAGAAGGAAGGAAAGGGAGGGAGAGAGGGCGGGAGGGAGGGAGGAAGGAAGGAAGGAAGGAAGGAAGGAAGGAAGGAAGGAAGGAAGGAAGGAAGGAAGGAAGGAAGGAAGGAAGGAAGGAAGGAAGGAAGGAAAGGAAGGAGAGAAAGAGGAAGGAAGGGATTGAGGGAGGGAGGGAAGAAAGGAAGGCAAGGAAAAGAAGAGGGAAGGGAGGGAAATAAAGAGAGAGAGAAATAAGGGGAAGGAAGGAGAGAGAGGGATAAAAGATAGAAGGAAATAAAGAAATAGAAGAGAAACAGGAAGAAAGAAAAGAAATTTTGAAGTTGATTAGTGTTTATAATATTGTTGATATAGATCATAACTCCTCCCTGCCTTAGTATATAAGTATAGCCACAGAACAGGAAGGAGAGAGAGGGATAAAAGATAGAAGGAAATAAAGAAATAGAAGAGAAACAGGAAGAAAGAAAAGAAATTTTGAAGTTCATTAGTGTTTATAATACTGTTGATATAGATCATAACTCCTCCTTGCCTTAGTATATAAGTATAGCCACAGCACAGTATGATCATCAGGCTGGAAGAGGCTTTAATAATTTCTTCCATCTCCCATCATTAAAGAAAGAAGTGATGCTGTAGAAATTTACAGGAGGGAAGGATCCCAGGCAGAATGAAGATAACCTAGGAAGGCTTTATGGAGGAGGTGGGTCTGGAGCTAGTTTCTAACAAATAAGTAGGAATCAGATGAGCAAAGAGGAGTGCCAATTGCCGTGGGTGAGCCTGGGAGGAGCCTGGCTGTCTAGGATAAAAAGAGCCTGGAGGCAAGAGCCCTTTACAGTGTGGTCAGAGTGTTTGTTAGGGTCCTGGCAGATGCTGACAGAGAAGGAAGGTGGGGGTAGAGTTGAGGAGGTAGGGGCAGTTAGCATGCCTGCTGATCAATATTTTTTCCAAGCCAGGAAGGAGGAGCTGTTCTTCAGCAAAGGAGACAAGGACCAGGACTTCCTCCCTCCTCCAAGATGCTGGAGGCCTTTTGGAAAGTGTGGGAGCAGGGTTTTACTTAGCCTGTGTCTCGGGCCCCATCCTCACCCTGACACCTTCCTTGGCTCTCTGGCATACTCTGATTTCAGAATGAAGTCATCCTGTTAGCACTTGGAGAGACTGAAGACTGGGCAAACTTGGTCTGTACAAGATTCATTCACAGACCCAGAGCAGTAAGGTTCTCCAGAGACTGTCTAGTCAATCCCTCCTTTTACAGATGAGGAGACTGAGATCTGCTGGGGTTACTCACAGAAGTGGTTGTTTGTTCTTCGCTCTTGAAGAGGAGCATGACATCAGGGAAGGGATGCTGTGACAGGTAGGTAAGTTGTAATTAAGTGAGGGAGGGCTCTGCAAGGTCACCTGCCTCATTTTCCCCTCCGGAGCCACTGGGTCCAGTGGCCAGATGTAGGATGACTGGAGATGGCCCTGGATGCAATCGGAGTCCTTGGCCTTTTTAAGCTGAGGTCCTTCTCACCTCTCAGTTTGTCTGAGGCAATGCCCAATCAGTAATTAAAGATAGGTAAGAAATGAGGCAGAGAAATAGCTACTTTGTGCACGCGCGCGCACACACACACACACACACACACACACACACACACACACACACACACACAGGGTTTCTGGTCAAAACACAAACAATTGCTATTTACATTCACTCTGAGCCAATCAGGGCCCAAACAAACACCAAGTAGGGCTTGGCCTATGATCTATTGTGGGTCAATCAATGAGAACCTAAAAAGACCAAGGTTTCCCACGGCATCCAGGGCCATCTCTAGTCTCCTGATCTATATTTTTTCACTGGACCCAGATGACTCTGGAGGGGAAAGTGAAGCAGATGACCTTGCCCTGCCTCCCTCACTTAAACCCAACTCACTTGCATGTCCTGGCATCCCCTCCCTGATGTCATGGTTCTCTTTGAGAACAAAGGACAAATAACTTCTGTGAGTATGAATAATTGTTTGTCTTAGTAGGGGACCCAACTGGAACTAGCTTGTTGAACATTATAGCTCTTTTCTGTAAAGTATAGAAATATTCCTGCATCAAAGAAAACTCAACTTCTTAGACCTTCTATTGGAATCTAACTTCTTATAAGCAAGGATTGTCCCCTTTTTTAATTTTTAAAATTTTAGAATCCCCAATACAGTGTCTCATATATCATATATTTAATTCTAAGAGGATCTCAAAATACTCAGTGATCAGGATAGGGTTTGCTGGTAATAATAACATTTTTTTAACTGAGGAAATTGGGTTAAGTGACTTGTCCAGGGTAACACAGCTAGGACATGTTAAATGTCTGAGGTCAGATTTGAACTCAGGTCATTCTGAGTTCAGAGCTGGTACTCTAACTAAGCACTGTGCCACCTAGCTGCCCCTGCTGGTAATAATATCAATCATCTTGGGACATTCATGGCCTACCCTTAGCTCTAAATGAGTCTCAAATTATAATGGATAGACATTAATTTGGGAGACCTGAGCAGCAGAGTAATAAGGACAGAACACAGGTTCATAAAAATTAGTTGAAAATTAATTACTATATCAATTAATTATTAGAACTGTGGGCTAAGTAGAAACAATCAGAATAAAGGCTCCATGCTTTATTCTGTCATTTATGGTCCTCTATGTGTACTCAACCCTTTCTAAATTTATACAGCACTAACCCTACGTCTGTACTTTTCAAATGGAATTTAAATACTATCTTGTTACATTACCTGACCTTTTTTACATGTATGCACCATTGGCCTATGAATTATGGGATTTAGAACTAGAGAGTTCCTTAGAAAACATCTAGTATAACCTTCATTTTTCACAGGAGGAAACTGAGTTCCAGGGAGAAAATAAAGTATAGATAGTAAAGGATAGAATGTCTGGTCCAGAGACAAGAAGACTTAAATTCATATACTTATTAGATGTGTGACCCTGAGCAAGTCATTTCACCCTGTTTTCCTCAGTTTTCTCATCAATAACATGAGCTAGAGAAGGAAATGGCTGGATTTGAATTCAGGTCTTCCTTACTCCTGATCCAGTGCTTTGTCCACAAAATCACCTAGTTAGGTAAGCAATTTGCGCAAGGTCACATCAATAATAAGTAGTAGATTTAGTATTTGAATAATAATGATAATGATAATTGAGATTAATAGAGCACTTTAAGGTTTTTGTCAAATGCTTTACACATTATCTCATCTGTACCTCACAACAACCCTGTGAGATAGGTTATGAGATAGGCATTCACACACACACACACACACACACACACACACACACATTACAGATTGGGAAACTGAGGCTCAAAGAGCTGTGTAGCTGGTCAGTGTTGGAGATGGGATTTGAATTGAGGCTTTCTTAGTCCCAAACTGGCACTATCCATGATTTCTTCCAAATCTCCCAATTCTAAATTTAATGCTCTTTCTAAGCCATGTCTCTCTGGGCAATGCAATGGAAAGAACACAGAATTTGGAGTCAGAAGATGAGGTCTCCCTTCTCTATACATTTTTCTCACCTGTAAAATGAGAATATTAATGCATGTGCTCTCCACATCACTGGCACTACAGAAAGATAAGTTATAAAACACCATATAAATGTAAATGCTTATTAAGACCATGCTATAATAGGACCACAGATTTAGAGCTGGGACTTTTTGGAACATCTAACCCAAATCTTTTACTTTGCATATGGGGAAATTGAGGCACAAAGTATCAAAGTGATTTGTGCTGATTCAAATTTAGGACAAAGTTGAGTACTCTTTCCAGTATTCCACAACTGCTTTTTAATAATTTATGTGCTAGAAAAGTTGAAAGAAAGAAAAATTCCCTCTTTTCCTTGCCCCAAGGAGAACAGGGGAGCAGGGTGTTCCTTGAAGCTCAAGCTTAACCTCCTCTTGACAGTCTCTCCAGCTCAGCCAGCTGCAGCAGGGGTATGGAGCATGCGGCCTCTGCATCCCTGGGGTGCTAGGGGAAAACATTCATAGAGAGAAAATGCCAGCTGAGCCCAGGCTTCAGCTGCACCCCTTGTTCTGTAGTCCAAGAGACACTGAATACTTTTTAGAAAAGCCCGCTGAGTTTTGGAGCTCCAACAAAGGGGTATTTAAAAAGTCATTCAAGGAGAAAAATGTAGTTGAAAACTTGCCTGCCAATTTTAAGTTATGCCTTTTATACAAATATTCATTTTTTTTTCCTCAGGAAGCCTAGAGAGAGGGAGAGAGAGAGAGAGAGAGAAAAGAGATGGAAGAGAGAAGGAAGAAGAAAGGGGAAGAAGTAGGAAGGGGGAGAGGAGAGACAAGGGGAGATTGGAGGAGGAAGAAGAAAGTGAAAGAGGAAGGGAGAGATAAGAGAAAGAAAAGAAGAAGGAGAAAGAGGAAGAGAGAAAGTGAAAAGGGAGAGGAGAGAAAAACAGGAAGGGAGAGAGAAAGAAAGGGATTCAGGAAAAGAAAAAAAAAAGAGGGGCTGGGTTGGAGAGGGTAGAGAAAGAACAAGAATCAGAGACAAAGGTAGAGTGACCAGGTTTGCCTTTGAGGGGCATCTATTTTGTCCCTGAAAAGGCAAGTTCACCACATGGACATAGGCATCCGGGCTCTGTGGGGCATCAGAGCTTCTGTCAGCCAGGGAGCACATGCCCTCTAAGATAAGAGAGAGAAGCAGGCCTCCGGCCAGGAGGAAAAATTTTGCTTCCAGAGTGAGGGCAGCTGATGATCATTTGCCCAGAGAGCTGAGCTTTGTCTGCATCAGGCCCAGCGACCTCAGCTTCTCCCTTATTCACTGGAACTCTGAAAAATGAGCCCTGCTGTGGGGGAACGGCACTGGGAATGATCACTCCATTTAATTTAACAAGCCTTTATTGAGCCCACACTGGGTGATGCTGGACCTCATGGAGGAAACAGGAGAGGGAGAGTAATAACAACTCCCTCACATTCACTCGGCACTTTGTGGTTTAGAGTGCTTGCCTCTGAACAGCCCTATGTGGTGGAGTGATGCTAGCATTCCCATCCTCTCCGTTTTACAGGTGAGGGGTCTAGGGTTCAGAAAAGGTACCCAGAGTCACCCGTGGGGAAGCCAGTAAGCAACAAACATTTGGTAATCCCTGGATTTGGTAATCCAGTGTTAAGCATTGGAGATACCCAAAAAAGCAGAAAAAAAATTAGTTTTTACTCTTAGGTTCAGTCTAATGAGAGATGGGGTGGAGGCGATATAAACTACTATGTACAAATAAACTGTTGCTTATGTATGCATATGTGATATACATATATGTGTAAACACAGCTACTATGTACAAGGTAAATATATTAAACTATATAAAATACAAATGTATACATACAAATAAAATGATGTACAAACTATGTATGATAGAAAAATGATATTGTAAATTATATATACACTCACAAAACTACTACAAAAACAATATTTACATATATAAATATACATAAAGCTATTAAATACAAAATATATACATATATTTTGAGTATACATATATATGAGTATATGTATAAACTATATATAAATATATAAAACTTTTATGCAGAAACAAAAATGATGCATATTGTATATATATACATACATAAACTACTATGTAAAAAACTACATATATATGAAACAGCCATATACAAATCATATATAGTAAAATCATTATAAATAAACTACAGGTGTATACTAGAAGGCTATGTACAAAATGTATATATGCACATGTATTTATATGCATACATAAATGTAAAGACTATATAGAGATTATACCTTATATATGGATGCACATATAATACATGTGTGTTCTATGTATACATACATGTACATATTCCCTGAGTTATACACATGTGCAGAGATGTGTCAGGCATATAGGAATATAAATATATATTACACATGTGTGTGCACACACATGCATATATATATGCATACAAATTGAGGACCATCTGAGAGGGAAGACACTGAGATTAAGGTGGGACTTTAGCTGAGACTGTAGGGAAGCTCAGGAAACCATCATCTAGAGGGAGCCATGCTGCAGTAAGTACAAGAAGATAGCCAAAGAAAAAGATTCAAGATGGAAGCTAGCTCAGTTGTGGAGAAACGCTTCCAGAGAGCCCAGTGAAAAAGATGGGCAGCCTCTGAGTCAGAGATTGGAAAGTTTGCACTGAGAAAAAAATTGGGGGAAAAGATGTGATCAGTGGGGGATAGAGAATAGAGTAGGACTTATTTCTCTCCTATAAAGATGTGAACTTTTTGAAACCAGGCCCTGTGCCTGCTTTTGCTCTTGCATCACCAGGGGCCATTCTACTGCCTAATCCATGTGGCTGAACTGGAATCATGGAATTGGGAGCTGGCAAGGGCTGGGATGATCATCTGGTCAAACTCTTCATTTTATAAAAAGAGAAAACTGAGGCACATGGACCATAAGTGACAGTCATCCGGTTAGTAAATCTTGGAGAGCCCAGGGATCTTTTCATCACACCAGACTGATTCTTTAAAATTCTATCAATTTATGAAATTAATGGGAAATAAAAGCAAAACAAAACAAAGCAAAACATTGGTTATTCATGTGGCCCAGAAAAGAGAAAGAAGGTACTTGCTATGTGGAGGAACCCTGTATTAGGCACAATGGGGTGTATAAAATACATAGTTCTAGGGCAACTGATTATCACTGTGCAGAGGACTGAATATCAGAAAGACCTGAGTTCCAATGTGATCTCAGATATTTACTAGTTGTGTAACCCTGGACAAGACATTCAATCTCTGTCAGACTCAGTTTTCCTCATCTGTAAAATGCTGATAATAATAGCACTTACCTCCCGGGTTTCTTATAAAATCCAAGTCATGTCATATTTAGAAAGTTCTTTGTATGGCTTAAAGCTCTGGAGAAAATCCACCTGTTTTTATAGCTTCTTCCATTTTGAAGCTAAAAGCCTAGTTTAAGGGAATAGATTGAGAGACATTGTGGAAAAAGTCAGCTTCAAAACAAGGAACATCTAACTTCAAGTTAGTCCTATCCCTGATTTATAATAGCTATATTATAATAGCTAACATTTATATTATCTTTTTAAGGTATAAAAAGCAGTTTATAAACAGTATCTCATTTAATCCTCACAAGAACTCTAGGAGGCAGATGTTCTTATTATCCCCATTTTATAGATGGGGAAACTGAGGCAAGAAGGTTAAGTGACTTGCTTAGGATCACTCAGATAGTGAGTATCTGAATTTGAACTCACACCTTCCTGTTTCTGGGTTCAGCACTCTGTCTGTCATGCTGCCTACCTGTATGACCCTATTGCCATCTTGGGAGTCAGAAATTTAAGTTCAGAGTTGAAGTTTGGAAAGTTAAGCTGGTTGAGTTTCATTAACTGTGTCTTTAACCCTTGGATGGTGAAAATCCGTGGTTGAAGGCCCTAACAACCATTTTCCTGCTTTTGTATTAATTTTCAACTCAAATAGCACATATTGAATCCCCAAATTTCAGACTAAAGATTGCTGACATTTGGGAAGTCCATTCGCTCAATCTCCTTTCAACTGAATTCCACAATTCACTTCTCCCCTAGGAAATCTGTTTCTTGCCTATAAAAAGAGGAGGCTGCCCTAGAGGACTTTAGAGATTGCTTCCTAAAACTTGGTTTTAAGGTATTTTGATGACCACATTTCCATACAACTGGTTTCCTTTGGAATCTGCTTTGTAAATTTTGCTGTTCTGAGAAAGGACCCATAGATTTCTTCAGACTGCTGAAGGGTTCTATGACACACAAAAAAGTTTGCATCCCCTGATTTAGGATTAGAAAGAGCTTTAAAGGTCATATGATACTTAATATCATGGCTGGCACAAAATAACAATGATAACATTTATTTATTCCTTTATGGCCTGCAAAATGTTTTACATAATATTATCTCATTTAAGTTTAGCAATTATAAGTCCAAAGACCTCTTTTTAATGCCTGATTTTCTACTAAATTGTATAGCTTGGATTATTTCGACAGTTTTTATTAATCATCCATCACACAACAACTCCTTGAGGTGGCTGCTACTATTAATATCCCCTTTTTACAGATGAGGAAACTGATGTCCTGAGAAGTTAAGTGATTTGCTAAGGATAAATGTTTAATATTTAAACTCAAATAAATGTTTAAGATTTGGACTTTTAAGTCCAGGACTCTTAAGCTGACAGACTCTTTCCAGTTTGAAAGATTTCTGAGATAATCTAGTCCCATTTCTCATCCCATGGGGCATTCCATTCTAGAACAGGGCTATGAAAGCAGAGGTATATGGAAGTGCCTTCACCTAACCTTCTCTTTAGAAAACTATTAGCTCCCTGGGTTTCAATTTGATCTTTCTTTGATATGAAAAGCCTCCCAGGCCTCAGTTGCATAACCAATGGGCTGTGTCCAGCTTTGGTCATTCCTGTCTCCTGTCCTACCAGCCATGAATAGAAGAGGGGGTTGTCACAGGGAGCTCACAATTCACTGACCCCTACATTTCTCTGGGACATTAGCTTGTGCACCTCCCTCTGCAAACTGTTTCCAGAGTCCTGAGGTCTGACCTACACACTGGACAAAAAGACCTACCTACTTGTTCCAGCAGGCAGGGGAACGTGAGATGATTACCAGCTCTCCTGGGGAGGGACCTACTAGAAAAAGCTCTTGCAAACTGAGGGAGTTGGGGGAGTGGCCCAATAGGTCAGCATACCGAGGAAAGTCAGCCTGCAGCCATGGCACGTGAGCCATATGGTGCTAGGCCCTTGTCTCCTGGATGCAAAGACTGCCTATCAGTTATGTGAAAGGGGAAGAAGTAAAAGGTCCAGTTAACTTATTTGCTGCTTCATAAACAAAACAGCCAGATGATTGAATTTTTCACTTATTTGATCCAGAAGTCTTTTCTGAAGAGATCTCAGTGAAGAATTATGGAACCATTGAACGATGACATTTGCCTCAGACCTTAGAGGTCATCTTGTCGGACTCTTCCATTTTATATTCCAGGAAAATAGACCCAGGAAAACAGAGATGGCAAGTGAGTCATTTAAAGTCATATGGCTAGTCCTTGGCTGAGTAAAAATAAGATCAATTAAAGAGGAGGAGAGAGTTCAAATGGGAGGCAGAAATCAGGGAAGGCCTCTCAGAAGAGGTAGCATATGATCTGATATTTGCAGACAAGAACCAGGCATGGAGGATTCTTTGAGCAAATTAACTGTAGCAAGAGTTGGAATTTGGAAAATAGCTAATAGTTCAGTTTCGTTTAAATGCAGAATTTATAAATGGTACTAGTATGAAGTAAGCTGGAAAGTAGGTCACATTGTGGGATAATGATGGCTAATATTTATATAGCACCTCCTATGTGACAGATACTGTGCTAAGTGTTTTACAAATATTATCTCATTTGGTCCTCACAATGTTGAAAGCTAGTCCTATTAAAGATTTCCATTTTACAATTGAGGAAACTGAGGCACCATAACTTAAATGACTTGTTCAATGTATCTGAAATTAGATTTGAATTCAGATCTGTTCAGCACTCTCTGTACCATATAGCTGCCTTAAATGACAAGCTGAAGCATTTGTATCTTATCTTAGAGTCAATGAGGAACCATCAGAGGATTCTGAGCAAGGAGTGACATAATGAATAGGGAAGTCCTTAAGCTTACTTAAGGGATGAGGAGAGTATTGGAACTTTTTTATTTGGAAGTGATTATTCAATGAAAGACTGACCCACAGTCAATTCATTAGAACCAGATGCAAATAACAACACAGCAACAATAATAGTGATAGTGATAATGATGAAAACAGACACTTATGTGGTGATTTAGGGTTTGTGAAGTGTTTACATACATCTTTCATTAAATCACCATAATAACCCTGAGAGGTGGGCTCTCTAGTGCACTAGTGTCCTAATTTTTCTCTATCCCCTCTAGCATTTGTCCTTTTTCTTTTCTGTCATGTTAGCCAATTTGAAAGGTGTAAGGTGGTGTCTCAGGGAAGTTTTAATGTGCATTTCTCTAATCAGTCATGATTTAGAGCATTTTTTTCTTGTAATTATTGATAACTTTAATTTCTTCTGAAAACTGCCTGTTCACATCTTTTGATCATTTATCAACTGAGGAAAGGCTCTTCTTTGTATGCATTTGGCTCAGTTCCCTTATTTATTTGAAAAAGGATAGAGTGCTGACCTTGAAGCAGGAGAATCTGAGTTCAAATCCAGCTTCAGACACTTAATACGTCCTAGTTGTGTGATCCTGGCAAGTCACTTAACCCCAATTGCCTCGGAAAAAAAAAAGAAAGAAAAATGAGACATTTATCAGAAAAACCTGTAACTCCCTTATCTCCCAGTTTCTGGTTTTATTTTTAATTTTAGCTATAGTCATTTTGTTTGAGGAAAAATTTAATTTCATGTAATCAAAAGTATCTATTTTACTTCCCATAATTTCTTCCTTTTCTTTGATCATAAATACTTCCCTTATCCATAGATCTAACAAGAACATGCTCCTTTAGTTTGGTTATGATATCACTCTTTGTGTCTAAATCATTTAATCATTTTGACCTTATCTTGGTATGCAGGGGGAGCTGTTAGTTTATTCCTAATTTCTGTCAAATTGATTTCCAATTTTCCACGCAATTTCTGTCAATTGTTGAGTTCTCACTTGGATCTTTTGATTTATCAAACACTGGATTACTAGTTTTTTGTTTTATTTTGTTTTGTTTACTACTGCGTATTATGTACTTTATCTATTCCACTGATTCACCATTCTATTTCCTAACCTATACCAAATTGTTTAGATGATTATTGTTTTTTGTAATATAGTTTGAAATCTAAAACTGCAAGGCTGCCTTCCTTAATTTTTTTCATCTATTCCCCTGAAGTTCTTGATTTCTTCAGATAAATGTTGATACTATTTTTGTCTAGTTCTATAAAATAGTTTTTTCATAGCATGATTAATATGACACTGAATAAATAAATTAATTTAGATGGGATTGTCATTTTTATTACAGGTTTGGCCTACCCTTGAGAAATTAACATTTCTCCAATTGTTTAGATCTGTCTTTATTTGTGTAAAATCTGTTTTGTAACTGTGTTTATAAAATCCCTGGGTTTTTCTTGGCAGGTAGTCAGATTCTCAAGTTATTTTAAATGGAATTTCTCTTTATCTTGTCTTGCTGGGTTTTGTTGGTAGTATATACAAATTTTGATGTTTTATATTGGTTTATTTTATAGCCTGAAACTTTGTTGAAGTTGTTAATTATTTCAATTAGTTTTTAATTGACTCTCTAGGGATCTTTATGTGTAGTATCATATTATCTGCAAAGACTGTTAGTTTTGTTTCCTGATTGCTTATTTTTATTCCTTCAATTTTTCTTGACTTATTGCTATAACTAGCATTTCTAATGCAATATTGAATAATAGTGATGATAATGGATAACCTTGCTTCATTTCTGATCTTACTTGGAAGGTTTCAGGTTTATTTCTAAAATAGATAATGCTTGCTCTTGATTTTAGATGGATATTACTTATCATTTTAAGAAAAGCTTCATTGACTTTTTCTGCATATTTTGATATAATCATGATTTTTGTTGTTATTTTTAATTGATATAGTTGATTATGCTAAACCAGTCCAGCATTTCTGGTTTAAATCCTACCTGGTTATAGTCTATTATCTTTGTGATAAATTCTTTGCTCATGTTTTATTTTAAAATATTACATTGATATTCATTAAAATATTGTTCTATTGTTATTTTCTCTGTTTTTGTTCTCCATGGTTTAGATATTACAATCATATTTGAGTATAAAAATTATACAGGACTTTTCTTTATCTTTTTAAGAGTTTGTTGGGAGTAATGGTTACTCAAACATTTCATAGAATTCACTTGTGAATTCTTATTCTGGGAATTTTTTTTCTTATTGAGCTCATTCATGATATGTTCAATAGTTTTTTTTCTAAGATTGAGTTATTTAAGTATTCTATTTTTTTCTTCTGATTATCTGGGCAATTTATTGATTTTGGTAAATATCCATTTTATTTAGATTGTCAGTTATATTAGCATATAATTAGATGAAATAACTCCTAGTAAGTGCTTGGATTTAATTTCCTCTAGTGGTGAATTCACCCTTTTCATTTTTTGCTATTAGTAATTTGGTTTTCTTCTTTCTTTTAAAATTAAGTTAACCAATGCTTTATTTTTGGGGGGAAATAAACTCATTTTATTTGTTTAATTTTTTTCTTTCAGGTTTATTAATCTTTTCTCTTATTTTTCAGGAATTTTGTTTTTGCTTTGTCTGAAATCATGATTGCTATCTTTGCCTTTTTTGCTTTGGCTGAAGCACAATAGATTTTATTGTATGTGTCTCCCTATTTCAAGCGTGTTTCTTGTAATTAATGTTGTTAAATTCTGCTTTCTAATCCATTATGTTATTTGCTTCTGTTTTATTGATGATTTCATCACAGTCATAGTTATGATTACTATACTGTGCATTTCTCTCTATTTTATTTTCTTCTACTTATCATTCTCTCTCTTTTTATCCTGTATCTCCTCTAAAATTTATTGTCCTCCTTTCTATCACATTCTTCCCCCTCTACCATCCCTTCCTTTCCCCTCTGACTTCCATGTTGGATAAGATAAATTGTACTATCAGTTGACAGTTGATAATATATATATATATTTTTTTTTTCTCTTTTTGAACCAATTTAGATGTGAGTGAAGTACATCCTTTGCCTATCTCTTGAACATCATTTTTTCATCTCCATCATAAACACTCTTGCTTATATGCTTCTTTTGTGTGAGATAATTTTCCCCAATCTATTACTTTCTTACTCCTTCTCTCAAGGTATCCCTTTTTCTTACTTACTCATTTTTTTTACTTTATTCCAACATAATTAATTTGCTTCCACACTCTCTTTCTGCATAGAATCCTTCTATCCTAATAGCGATAAAGTTCTTAGAAGATATATGTATCATTTTTATAAATACAGAGTTTAACTTTATTGAATCCCTTCTGCTCTCTCTTTCATGTTTACCTTTTTGTGCTTCTTTTGATTCTTGAATTTGAAAAACAAATTTTCTATCCAATTCTGATTTTTTTGTTAAGAACACTTGAAATTTCTCTATTTCATTAAATTCCCATCTTTCCCTTTGAAAGATTATACTCAGTTTTGCTGGGTAGATTATTCTTGGTTTTGCCTTCTAGAATATCATATTCTAACTCACCCACTCTTTTAATATGATAGCTGTTAAACCTTGTATGATCCTGAGTGTGGCTATTTGAATAGTTTCTTTCTGGCTGCTTGACGTATTTTCTCTTTGTCCTAAGAGCTCTGGAATTTGGCTATAATATTTTTGGGAGTTTTCACTTTGGGATCTCCTTTAGGTGATTATTGGTGGATTCTTTTGGTTTCTATTTTACCTTCCGGTTCAGGGATATTAAATTAATTGTTCTTGATAATTTCTTAAAATATGATGTGTAGACTCTTTGATCATGGCGTCTTAAATTATCTCTCTTTGACCAATTTCCCAGTTTATTTGTCTTTTATAATGATATAGTTCACATTTTCTTCTATTTTTTTATTCTTTTGTTTTTATTCAACTTTTTTTTTCTTGTTATCATGGAGTCACTGGTTCTAATTTTTAAATTATTATTTTTTCAGTGAAACCTCTTTTTTCCATTTTGCCAATTCTGCTTTTTTAAATAATTATTTTCATGACTGAATTTTTGTACCTCTTTTTTTGTTTGGCCAATTGTTTTTAAGGGGTAATTTTCTTTAATATTTGTTGTGTCTCTTGTTACTTTTCACTCATGTCCTATGAAGTGATTTAAATTAAGTCATACAGCTAGTGTTTGAGGCCATATTTGAATTCAGGTCTTTCTGATTTTAGGCCTGGCACGATATCCACTGTGCCATTTATCTGCCTCAATGTCAATATGATATCTACCAACAAAGTGCAAAGGACATTACAGAAGAAAATAAAAGATTATTCATAGTATCATAAACTTAAAGTTAGAAAGGATCTAGTACCAACCCCCCACCCCCAAATTGAAAGATAATTAATAGTTAGGTAAGGCACAGTGGATAAAGTGCCAGGCCTGAAGTCAGGAAAAGTCATCTTCTTGAGCTCAAATCTGACCCCAGGCACTAACTGTCACTGTAGGCAAATCACTTAACTCTGCCTCAGTATCCTCTCTCATTTATAAAATGAGTTAGAGAAGGAAATGACAAATCACTCCAGTATTTTTGCCAAGAAAATCCCAAAAGGAAAAACAAAAACAAAAACAAAAAAATGAACGAAGCACAACATCATGTTGTTGTCATTGTGACCCTAGTTCTGTGGTATCCAACTAGGCCATGGAAATACAGGGGAAAAAACAACAATAAAAAACTTAGTTGGTCTTCACCTCTAGGTTCCACTGTAGTAGACGACAAAAATGTTGCATCCTCATTCAGGATACTTACTCTCTTACAAGAAAAGAAATCCCAAATCAGATATCACTCTTAATTACCCCTGGAATACATACTATTTGCTGTATAGTTTGACAAGATTTGAATGCTTCAACGCAATTGATCCATACAACTAAGAAAATAGCTCTTAATTGGTGGAGTAGTAGTTTTACTTTCTTATAAGGGTCAATCTGATTTAAATAAATTTAAGGTGGCTAAGTGGAACAATGGATAGAATATTAGACTTGAGTCAGGAAAACTTGAGTTGTAATTCCTTAGATTCTTTTAGCTGTGAGACCTCAGTTAAGTCATTTTACCTTTTCCTTACACAGTTTCTGTGTAGCTCACAAGGTTGTTGTGAGGATCAAATGAGATTCCGTGTGTACATGACTTTGTAACCTATCACCATTATTTTTGAACACTCCATGTAACAAGCCCCACTGGGTCACATATCATGGCTAATGTACTAGAGTCACATCAGTTACATTGCTGAGTGGGTTAGGGAACCTCATGGCAGCTCCCAAAGTGCAGACACTGAATCACATCCTCAGACTTCCTAAGGGCAAGAGCTGTGTTTCTTTCTTAAGCTGGGAACTCCCTGAAGGTGTGCACCATGCTTTCCTTCCTTTAGACTGACAACTCTCTGAGGAACTTGTTTCTTCCTTCCTGCAACTCTTTTTCAGGATCTAGATGGTGGCAAAAAAAAAAAAAAATCCATACTGGATGTGTCTAGCTCTCACTGTGACTTTTCTTGCCCAGGAAAGCACAATTTGATCATATCACTTTCCTTCTTAAAAATCTTCTATAGTTCCTATTTTTATGCCTTTGTGCTGTTCCCCTCACCTGTAATGACTTGTCTTCATCTTTCAGAATCATAGGATTATAGATCTAAGGCAAAAAAAAAAAAAAAGAACATTAGAGGTCATCTAATACAACCCCATCATTTTTACAGATTCTTTCATCATTTTCTCTCTCAACACACCTGTCTTTCAAAATTCCTCACTTTTAGTGGGGGTTATCACCATCGTTTCTGTATTTTAGGTTTGTATTTTCAGAATTATCCTTGACTTTTCACTGTCTCTTACTCTGTTGTTTCAGTCATTTACCAAATTTTGCCATTTCTACCTCCACCACATCTCTCACAAGCAGTCCTTTCTCTCTACTCAAATTAGCTACTGCCATAATTCATAGCTTCTCCAAAAATTCCAGTGAATCTTTATAGTCTCCAGGATCAAATAAAAATTTTTCTGTTTGGCATTTGAAGCCCTCACTCTGCCTCATGTTATCTTTCCAGCCTTTTTTTACACATTACTTCCTTTTACACATGTTATTGCTGTTCCTCAAACGCAGTGCTGTACCTCCCATTTCGGTGCCTTTGTAGTGGTTGTACCTCTCTCCCTTTCCTCCCCCCAGGCCGGAAAGGTGCTTCCTTTTCACCTCCACAAAATTCCCAGATTTCCTTCAAGACCTAGCTCAAGTTCCACTTTATCAATGAGATGTTTCCTGATTGCTCTAGCTGAAGTCATGACTCTCTCTTTCCCTTTGAATTCGTATCACTCTCTTCCTGTTGGCACTCTGCCTACTGTGAGAACATTCTGCCCTGTGTTGGGCTCATCTTTATCTTAGCTTCAGTATTGGGTTACAAATTTCTTTAGCGGAGGGGTCTAATTTATCTTTGTACCCTCAGAATCGAGCATAGTACCCTGGAAACAATAGATGCACAGTAAGTATATGTCAAATGAAGGAAGGAAGCCTGGTGGGACTGATGCCATACATGGCTTTCCCCTCTCCCCCACAGATGTCCTGGCGCCCGCAATACCGAAGTTCAAAGTTCCGGAATGTCTACGGGAAAGTGGCCAACCGAGAGCACTGCTTTGACGGCATCCCTATCACCAAGAATGTGCATGACAACCATTTCTGTGCTGTCAACGCCAGGTTCCTTGCCATTGTTACAGAGAGTGCAGGAGGTGGATCCTTTCTTGTAATCCCCCTGGAGCAGGTATGATATTTTTGCCTCCTTTCTTGAATGCAGATCAGAGCATTCCAAAGCACCCAGAACCCCTTTTATATCTCCTAGAAGAAATCCTATAGAGAATATCAAATCCAGCCTCTTCTCCATTAGCCTGAGGCTGCTCATCTAATTTGTGGGAAGTCCTGTTTCTTGTTTTTTACTTCTCCCTTTTCTTCCCTCCCCTGAAGGAGACAATATTGACCAACTATTAACCTTTGAGGCTCTGCATATGGAGATCACATTTTTTGGCACATTAAGTTGGAGGGAAGGAAGGAGGGAGCGATAGTTGCCCGAGATTTGACAGATTCAGTGTGGTACAGTGGTAGGAGCAGTGACTTCCAAATCCGAAGTCTTGAGGTGAATCTTAGCCTTGCCACTTCTTAATTATATGATTCATTTTCTATTTCTGGGTCTTACCTTCAGACTGTAAAAGGAAAGAATAAATTAGATGATTTCTAAAACCTCTTTTCTCTCTTAATTCTGTTATTATTATTATTTTTTGGCAAGGCAGTAGAGGTTAAGTGACTTCCCCAGGATCACACAGCTAATAAATGTCAAATGCCTGAAGCTGAATTTGAATTCTGGTCTTCCTGACTCATGGGCCAGTGTGCTATCTACTTGTACTATCTAGCTGCCTCTCTCAATCCTGCTGTTGCTATTTCTGTTATATTGTCAAAGTTATATCATAAAAGTTCTGATTTCTATTAATAATTGATAAAAAATATTTTTTCCAAGGAAGTTTTGTAGTACAATGGATAGAGTGCTGGCCCTGGACTCATTTTTTAAAGTTGAAATCTGGCCTTAAATACTTACTAGATTTGTGATCCTGGGCAAGTCATTTTACCTTATTTGCATTAACTTCCTCATCCATAAAATGAGCTAGAGAAGGAAATAGCAAACAATTGCATTCTTTTGCCAAGAAAATGCCAGATGAGGTCATAAAGAATATACACAAATAATAACAATAACAAAGACTATTTTTTTCAGGGAACGTATTTGGATTTAAATGCCATGTATGAATGGGGGAGTGGTTTTCTTGGGAAGTATCTATGTTAAAATAAAATTATTAATTTTAAAAATTAAAATATTTTGTAAAACATCTTATGATTTGGAGTCAAAAGACTTGGAATTTTTAAGCAATTTGCTGGCCACTATTGGAAAATCATTTAGCCTATCTGGGCTTTAGTTTCCTTATTCAAAAAGTGAAAAGGTTATCCTATATGATTTTTCATATCTTTTCTAAAAGATTCCTTTTCTAAGTGTTGCTAGTAGGAAGGGGGCAGAGTGGGAAGGCGGAAGAATGAAACAGATACCTACAAAAAAGAAAAAATAGCAATGCCTTAATGTAACATTTGAGATCTTCAGCTAAGAAGATTCCGGATATTATTTTCCATCTTTGCTCCCTTGGCCCCCTGCTCTATAATTCTCCCCCACCCACCCACTCACCCTTGCGTGACTTTGGCAAATTAAATCTGCAAAGCCTGGATCATAAAAATTTTAAACTCCCAGCCACTCTGCAGACTCTCCAGAGACACGTGGGAGTCGCAAGAGTCCTGTTAAGTGCTATCTGTCAGTCTCACTTATTTATGGCTGAATTCTCCTCTCCCTGCTGACTCATTCCTACTCCTACCCTCCACTGAGTCTTTAGGAAGAATTTTACATGGAAGTCTTCCTTCCTGAAGTTTCCTGCATCAGCCTTTGATAGAAGATGGATTTTGGAGGCCCTCCTATTTGGGAAATACATATAAGGAAGGGGCTTGGACCAAATCATTCCTCTCAGTCAGGCTGGCAGACAAAACCACATCATGGCACTTGATACTGCAATGAGTGAAGATTGTGATGGAACTTGTGCTTAGCAAACATGAGTAGCATTAATTTGTCTCCTTTCTGGGAGTTTGATAGGTATTCTGGGAAGAATACCTCCCATCCCACCCTCAGATACAGACAGTCCTAGAATCTAGTCCTCAGTAGAGATACAGCTCTATGGCTGGATTGGGTAGCTTATGACAAAAGGCTATTTTTCCATGTTGTGGGCCAGTCCCCATCTCTGCTTGGCCTATACTCTCTTATTTGTAAGCCATTGGCTCACCAGCACACACCCTATCACTTTTTCCAAACCCTCCAGCAAATCAGAGCTGGCCTTAGAGTCTTGGTCCTTAACTGTGGAAAGGTTACCCATCTATTTGCTTACATTTCACAGGATATATATATATATACACACACACATACATATATACATACATATATATATGTGTGTGTTTTAAATATATAAGTATACACAGATGTACAATTTTCTTTAACACTATATTTTCATCTGGAAAAATCAGATTTTTTTGTAAATGCAACTTAAATCTTTCTTGTAATTTGGTAAAAATTTATCAGTATTCCAAACTTATAAGTAACTGGTTTGATTATGATAATGTCTCATTTATCTAGCATGGTGTATTTTTTTCTTCTGAAGCAATTGGGGTTAAGTGACTTGCCTAGGGTCACACAGCTAGAAAGTGTTAAGTGTCTGAGGTCATATTTGAACTCAGGTCCTCTTGACTTCAGGGCTGTTGCTCTAACCACTGCACCACTTAGCTACCCCTTGCAGGAATCAATGAAAGCACTGATTATATATCAAACCTTGTGCTAAACACTGAGATTACAAATCCAAGCAAGCAACAAAGACCTTGCCCCTAAAGAGATTATATTCTAATAGCAAAAGACAACACAGGGGCAGCTAGGTAATGCAGTGGATAGAGCACCAGCCCTGAAGTCAGGAGACCCTGCATTCAAATCTGGCCTCAGACACTTAACACTTCCCAGCTATGTGACCCTGGGCAAGTCATGTCAACCCCAATTGCCTCAGCAAAAAAAAAAAAAAAAAAAAGACAACACATATTTGGAAAGTATCAGAGGGAAGGGTTCTGTTAACATGACATTGAATAACATTATGGAATGAGATTGCAGGAAGACCTAAGTCAGAGAAAGAAAAGTTGGAAACTCCCCAATCAGAGGCCAATTTTCTGAGGGTGAAATGTTCAGTCCTCGAGGGAGAAGAACAAATGATAGGGTATGGAGATGGCTAAGAACTGAAGTAAGATCAAGGCCAAATAAGACAAGTTTGTCCTTTGAGGATCTAAGCTCTTATTATTTTAGCCATTTTATTTAGAAAAATTCCTCAAATGTGTTACTCATTTTGTTTTTAGAAAATTTTGATCATAATTTAACTTTTTTGATGACATAAATTCATCATTATGAATTCAATTATTGAAGTATGATAGCACATAGAACACTAAGACTACTGAGGTTTTTCCCCTATTCTGAATGGCCAAAGGCCACCATGCTGAAAAACTTACTAGAAAGCAGACTAAAAACAAAAAACCATTCTGCTTTGTATGAATCTCCTGTCAACTCTATCATTTTGATGCATTGTGTTGTTGTAATATGTCAACATTTCTCAGTATTATCAGGATATCTTCTTGCTGTTTTAATTTAAATACAGTTAACTGGGCAAGGGCCTGAGGATGCTGCAACCTTTCTAATAACAAAGTATATGATCTTTATAACTGTTTGCTTGACAAAGACTATTTTCACTTATATAGACATTATAAGTTTGTTACAAGAGGCTGAGGTTACCACCACCAAGTCTGATCTCCAGATAAATGAATTCTCGTTGTAATTGTCAAGTGATTAAAAACTCTTCCTAATTATGTTAAAAGGAAAGTGGAAAAGGAAATGATCAATATCAGTGTCAGAATAGACTCCTTTCCCCATCTTTTCTTCCCTCCCCAAGTCTGAGAATGAGGTGGCCATGGGTGGAGGGAGAAAATGCTTAAATTATGGACTTTTCCTATGGACGTTTTGCTAGGAGAGAGACCACCAGTGTTTGGAGCCCTGGGACATCTTGTCCCACAGCCCACCTTTACAAGAATGAGTTTAGCCCACGTTGTGACAGAGAGTATATTGCATCTCTTCAAATTTACTTCCCTTTTGAATTAAGATTTCTGTGCTTAAATTCTCCCAGGATGAGAAAGATAAACAAAATAAAAGCAGAACAACCTTCCACATTCATGGCAAGGACAGTCATGAGACTTGGAGGAATGAGCATAGCTCTCTCTTCCCTGTTGCTGCTATATAGGTCATTGTTAAATCAACCTGAGTTTGAATTTCCACTTAAAATTCAGACCAGAGCTCCCAACATCAGACCCTAACTCTCTCATTTCTGGAGTGGAATGCTAAACTGCAGATGTAAGGAACTGTAATCAGCATTCTAATTGCTTGGCACAGCTGGAAGGACCTTATGAATATTCCAAAAACGAGGTACTTTCTCCAAGTGGCCTGATTAACACTTGGCCTTTCAGTGCTGCCTTCCTTTCTCCTCCACCCCTTTGCCATTTCACTCAGCCCATGCTGGCCAGGGCAGCAGAATCCAGACCATCATTTTTTGTGCTTGGAAAGCTTGTTGTTACTGCTGTTGCTGCAATGAAACCCAAAGGCCAATAAGCCTCAGAAGTCCTGACCGACAATATGATGCAATGAATAGAGTGCTGGGCTAGAAGCTGCAGGGTCTAAAATATGGGGACCATATAGACTTTAAAGGTGGAAGGGCTCTTGGAGGTCATTCAGTCTTATGCTCTCGTTTTACAGTGGAAAAAACTGAGATGAAAAGAACTTAGGTCAAGAGAACTTTAGATCTAGTTCTGGGCGCTGAGACGATTTGCTGCATAAATTTGAATGTCTCTTTATCTCAGTTGTCTCATCTGTCAAAGAAAGATAGTTTGCTTACCTCATGTATTTATTTTGATGAAATAAGTTCTGCATAAATATATGTGTATATATATGTATATATATACATATACATGTAACATGTAGACTTACATATGTATAAGTGCTTCAAAATTACGGAGTGTTTTAGAAATGGAATTTTGTTATGAATATCATTATTATGAAAAAATTTTATTTATAAGTCTCAAGGAAAATGATGGAGAATGAACACTGGATTCAGACCAGTGATGTAGATTCATTTACTGGCTCTACTACCACCTATTTGCATGATCTTTAGTAAATTACTTAACCTTTCTAGGCCTTAATTTCCTCATCTGTAAAATGAGGCAGTTGTCCTAGATCAAGGATTCTTTTTTTGTGTGTCATGGATCCTTTTGGTAGTCTGGAGCTCATTTGATTTTTAAATGCATAAATTAAAATAAATAGCATCGCAAAGGAGTTCAATTATATTGAAGTATAGTTATCAAACTAATTTTTTTTTTAATTCATAGATTCCATTGAAATGTATTCATGGATGCCTTGGAGGTCTATGGATCCCAGGTTAAAATCTCTGGATTAAATGAATTGTAAATTCCCTTCCAGTTTCCTACAATCCTTTGAGCCAATATAAGAAAAAATGTCAAGTATTCTCCATCCCCACTGAGAACCAGGCAAGTAAGAGTAGACTTAGATGATAATAGGAGAGATTTAGTTGTAGTAGATGGGATCAGCAAGACAATATTAAGATTCCTGGGCCACTCCCGTTAACAAAGAGAATTAGTTGAAGTAATCCCTATCTAAAGAGGTTGAACAAGAAAACTTCATTATTATCCCCATACCTGATCTTTGTCCCCTCTCCTCTGCCCCGATGTCCTGCCCCAAGCTTCTGTGTGTTTGTCTCATGAAATGTGGGAGCCAAGAGATACCTTATGAATAGAATCAATGGAAATTTTGAGGTGCCTTGGGAAATTGTACGTTTTTGTGCACAGAAAGGATTTAGTAGAATGTAGAGAGAGCCTTCAAATTTGGCCATCTAACCTGCTCCCTACCAGTGTCTAAAAATAGAGTTGGATTATTGCATTCCTGGGAAACCAGAGTCTCTGGAAATAACCAGTCACCTAGTTAATTCATATCCATATTTAGCTGAATATAATAAAGGTAACCTAGATACTGTAAGACTTGTTCTGGGCTCAAATCTCTTTTCTTTCCTATTAAAAAAATCCATAGCTTCTGCCTTTCCCCAACCTGTTAGGGAATAATTGGTTTGTCTTAGAGCTGGAAAGTCATAACAGTCTCAGGCCCAGAGAATGAAAATCACAAACAGAGATAACAAAGATGGCCCACTGTGTTAGCTAAGTGTCTTTCCTGGAGCCAAAGATAGTGTTCCTTGTCAGCTACTATTTGACTTCAAATTGGCCTTCCAGGTTGGGAGTGAGGATGAGGTGGGGATAGTAGCTACATCTTCTCATGCCCAGTGAACTGGTTTTCCTTTCCTTAGATTTTTGGCTACTTTTTCCAGCTCATCAGGATTAGTTACAGAATGGGACCCTCACATACCTTACCTTTGTATAGACTTACTGCAAGAATGGCCATATGTCTTCTATACCAAATCCATTAAAGACCAAGATGCTCTTTTTTTCTGCTCTAAATCTCACTTTTTTTTCATCTATCAAATGAGAATAATGTTATCTATACTATTTACCTTAGGATTTTTGTAAGGATAATGATTGTGAATCTTTTCGACAGTGAACAATAGATAAAGTAGCCAAAATTCTAGAGAAAATAAACTCAGTATTTGGATACAGAATGGAACCCTCACATCACTTACCCCTTTGTATAGATGTGCTACAGGAATTAAACATCCATCCATGATTGTGAAAGTGCTTCAGAAAGTTCAATATACTTTTGAAATAGGATTTAGTATCATGATCATGACAAATCTTGGAAAGTGATCTCTTTATAAGTCTCTTGAATTTGGAGTCTTGGGACCTAAGTTTGATTCCTGACTCTGATATTTAGCTGTGTGATCTTAAAGAAGTTATAATTTCTGTGGAGAAAGATAGTAGGTACTTTAAAATATTTGTTAACTGAATTTGTGCTGCCCAAAGTCAAGAACCAACTTGAGTTCCCATGGTCAGAAGGCTTGGTCACAACTTGATGAGGTGTCTATATGTGACAGGTACTATGCTTAGAGCCAGAAAAACTTTAGGTTCACATTTGAATTCTGATGTTTACTAACTAGATAAATCTGGATAAATCATGTGACCTCTAAGCCTCAATTTCTTCATCTGTAAAATGAGGAGACTGGAGCACCTGGTTTCTGAGATTGCTTTCAGCTCCATGAGAATCCAGATCATTGAAATAATTGAATCAAATTGGGTTTTTTTCATGACTATATTAAGCCTAAGTGACCCAATCCCAGATAAGTATGGAGGAATCAGAAGTCTAGTCAGTGTTTGTGGATAATCTATTTGGAGAAGAATAGAGAAGAGAAGAGAATAAAGAAAATTGGAGCACATGGACTTTCAGGGACACATTGCCTACAGATCACTCCCAATTATGTTAAAAGTACTCTTCTCTTTTAAGCCCATGGCCACATTCCTTCTGTACCAAATCTGTTAAAGACCAAGGCTCTTCTTATTTCTGGATCTTTTCAGCAGTGAACAATAGAATGATTGGTAGGCTTCTGAATCTTAATGAATAAACAATTACTTTGTGTGTGTGTGTGTGTGTGTGTGTGTGTGTGTGTGTGTGTGTGTGTGTTTAAGATAGAGGGGGGGGAGAAAGGGGGGGAGGAAAAGGGAGGAATTAAGGAAAGGAGGAAGCAAAAAAGAAAGATAGAGAAAGGGAGAGAGAGTGACAGAGAAAGAGCTAGAGGTAAGAGGTGAGAAAAGAAGGGTGAGAGACAGAGATAGACAAAGACAGAGACAGATTCTCCAAGGAGAAGAGCAAAACTACTTCCTGGTTCTCTGAATTCTAGAAGACTCAATCACTTTACAATCAACAACAACAAAAATTTTAGTGCCTATTTTGTGCCAGGCACTGGTGATGCCAGACAAAAGGGGAACAGTCCCTGCCCTCAAGAAGCTAACATCATAGTGGGGGAAATAACACATAGACATATAAGCATATGCATGATATATAAGAAATGAATACAAGGGAGTGTGGAGCACGAGAATACTATTAGCTGGAAGGATTAGAAAGTCTTCATATAGCTATTGTCATTTTAGATGAGTCTTAAAGGAAACCAAGAGGCAGAGGTGTGAAATGAGTACATTTCAGTCATGGAGAACAGCTAGGAAAAGAGAATAAAGATGGTAGATGCAGCATCTTGTATGCAGAAAAAAATACCCCAAACCTCCAGAAAACCAGTACCTGAAAGCTCCATTTGCTACTCTCATATACTAAATTGTTTCCATGTCTACCACTCTGCCCTCATGAATATTCGACATAGCATCATACTCTTTGCATTCTAATGCTATGCCAGGTAGAGGGCTAGTGGAGTTGTCATCAATTTCGAAAGGACAATTCTGACAATTTTGAAATCAAAGAGGTCCTGCCCTATTAACAACAGAAAACTGCTGCCTCAGTCCAGTCATATGATATGCTGGGATTCATATTCCTCCTACATTTCTAAATATAGATGAGTAGAGGAATATTCCTTCAAAATTCTAAAGAGTTAGGAGGTAACAGAGCACCAATTGGGAATCATGATATTGCCAAAGATGGCAGAAGAAAGAAAAAGGAGGTGGCAACATGGGAGTTCATGGAACATGGGCTTATGTAATAGAATTTAAGGTTGTAATGAGCAAAGTCTGTGCCCTTCTGTTTATCCTGTCTTTACTATATTTTTCCCTACCCTTTCTATAGCATCCTTATTCATCTGGTCTTGCTCTGTGGTCATTTATCAGGTTTCAGTTGTTAACTATAAGGCTATATAAATAATATTTTTAATAATCACCATGGGAGAAAACATTTTTAAATCTTAATCAAATGATAATATTGTATTGTTCACTTTTTGAAGTGGACTAAGTTTATCTAGTTCAAGCCCCTCACTTTGTGGAAGAGAAAACTAAAGTTGGAAAATGACTTGTTTAAGGTAACCAGAAATTCAATAAAGTAGCAGAGCTATGAGGGATTGACATCTATGTTTTCTGACTCCAATTCTAATGTTCTTTTCATTATGACATATTTGAACAAGACTATAAATGCAGATAGAGGAATACTTAGATTTATTTATTTTTATTTTTTATTTATATCTTTTTAGTTCAATAATTTTTTCTTTCAATTTTTTTAATTAATTAAAGCTTTTTATTTTCAAAACATATTCATGGATAATTTTCCAATATTAATTCTACTTTGCTTTCTAATTCCCCCTCACTTCCTCCATCCCTTCCTCTAGATGGCAAGTAATCCAATATATATTAAACATGGTAAAAAATATATGTTAAATCCAATATATGCAAACATATTTATACAATTATTTTGCTCCACAAGAAAAATCAAATCAAAAAGGAAAAAAAATGAGAAACAACAACAAAAAGAGTGGAAATGCTATGTTGTGATCCACATTCAGTTCCCACAGTCCTCTCTCTGGGTGTAAATAGCTCTCTCCATCACAAGATCATTGGAACTGACCTGAATCATCACATTGTTGAAAAGAGCCACATCCATCAGAACTGATCATCATATAATCTTCTTGTTGTTGTATACAATGTTCTCCTAGATCTGCTTACTTCACTTAACATCAGCTCATGTAAGTCTGTCCAGGCCTCTCTGAAATCATCCTGCTGATTGTTTCTTACAGAACAATAATGTTCCATAACATTCATATACCACAATTTATTTAGCCATTCTCCAGTTGATGAACATCCACTCAGTTTCCAGTTTCTTGCCACCTCAAAAAGGGCTGCCACAAATATTTTTGAACATGTAGGTCCTTTTCCCTTTTTTATGATCTCTTTGGGATACAAGCCCAGTAGAGTCATAGCTGGAGCATAGAGAGTATGCACCTTTTGATAGGCCTTTGGGCATACTTCCAAATTGTTCTCCAGAATGATTGGATCAGTTCACAATTCCACCAACAATGTATCAGTGTCCCAGTTTTCCCACATTCCCTCCAAATTTCATCATTATTTTTTCCTGTCATTTTAGCCAATCTGAAAGATTTTTAGTGTTACCTCAGAGTTATCTTAATTTGCATGTCTCTGATCAATAGTGATTTAGAAATGGTTTTAATTTCTTCATCTGAAAATTGTCTGTCCATATCTTTTGATCATTTATCAGATGAAGAATAGTTTGAATTCTTGTAAATTTGAGTCAATTCTCTATATATTTTAGAAATGAAGTCTTTCTTTGAATGTAAAAATTTTCCCCAGTTTATTTCTTCCCTTCTAATCTTGTCTGCATTAGTTTTGTTTGTTCAAAAACTTTTTAACTTAATGTAATCAAAATTATCTATTTTGTATTCAATAATGAACTCTAGTTCTTGTGCTTAGAGATCTAGAAAGAGAATGAAACTGAATTCTAAAAGTCTCCATACACAAAATTGAAATATATAATTATTTCTTTTTTTCCCCTTAATACTATTTTATTTTTTCAAATTAAATGTAAAGAGTTTTTAACATTCACTGTTATAAAATCTTCATTTCCGATTTTCCCCACCTTCTTTCTTCCCCCTCCCAAAATGGCAAGTTATCTGATATAGATTATACATGTATAATCATATTAAACAGAAATATACAATTATTTCACAGAAACATCTAAAACTTGATTCCACTTGGGAAATATCCTGCAGATGCCTTGTCAACCTCTTTGTTCTGTGTAATAGTTTAAAAAAAAATCTTAAGTTATATAATGGGGCAAACATGGCTGATGTCATGGATTCAGTCTCCTACACAAAATCTCCCTAAACTTCAGTAGTAAAAAGAGCAAATTAAATTTGATGATATCACAGGCCCATTTGGTATCTAAACCCTATGCTCTTATGATCTAGACAAAAACTATAAGTAGTATTATGACAAATACTACCACTATTAATAATAACCATAATTTATATAATAAATACTATCACATTTTATCTTTGCAATAACTCTGGGTAGTAGGTGAAATTATTATTCCTTTTTGCACATAAGGAAACTGAAATATAGAATGGTTACATTATTTGCTCTGGGTCAGACAGTTAACAAGTATCCAAGGCCACATTTGAACTCAGGTTTTCCTAATTTGATATCTGAAGCTCTATCCAATACACCAAATCAGCTTCAATGATATAAAGACAGTAGATTTGGAGGCTGACCTAGATTTAAATCCCAGCTATACTACCAGCTAGACAGATGTGTGACCTTGAAAAACTTTCTTGGTTTCAGTTTAATCATCTGTAAAATGATTGGGTAAGATTGAATTCCTATGATTTCTTCTACCTCTAAACCCTATGATCCATTCTTCATATCTTTATTGATCACTTATTTTGGAGCTAGCACAGTGAGGGACATTGGGAGAATACAGGAAAATGAGATAACCTTTGCCCTCAAGGGACTTACAAAATGGGACCTGACATAGAAAGAATATTGGATATAAATTGAGAAGACTTGTATAACTCTTGTCTGTGTGATGTCAGACAAATCACCTTTCTGTAACTCAGTGTCTTCATCTATAAAGTCAAGGGTTTGGAATACATGACTTCTGAGGTCTCTTCCTGCTCCTGGAAAACTGTCATCCTTTGACCTTGGTGCTTTTCATGACCCTAAACTCTAAAATCTCTCTGTGGCTCCCTACGTTTTTCTGTGAAGCTCTGAGGCACCTCTCCTGATGTGCTGTTCACCCCTTTCCAAGTGAATGCAGAGCACATTCTCTAAATCCATTTTTCAGATTACTGTCATTTTCTCTTTGTTCCCCACTTGGTTTGGTGCAATTTACATCTCAAAGGCTGTGACAGTTTGAATATACAGTAAGTGACTGAGAAAAGGGAGAGAACCGAGGTTCCAGAGAGAGAAAAGCAAAAACTTTGGTTTCATTAGTCTGAAATCTTAAGATTGACAGCCTGACTTTTATTTTTCCCTTTTTTGGAAGCATGGCTATGGCTTTTCTGTGTAGAATGATGGTCCTGGAGCTCAGCTCAAGTGTACAGGCAAGGGCTTGATGTGATACTTCCCCAAAGATAAAGGCAGGGCTCCTCTGAGGAAAAATTTGTAGTGCTAATGCTACTGCAAAGCTCACCTTCTTTATCCCACCCACAAAGAAAAAAAAAGAATCAAAGTATCCCTTGGTTATGTTAATTGTCAGAATGAAATCTTGGGGTGGGGTAGGGGTTCCAAGAAATCAAAAAATCTTAGTCCCTTCCTCCCTGACACATATAAACTATATGGTCAGAGGTCAGCTCCTCTCTAAGGACCACCTTGGTTAGAAATAGCTTTAACTGATGTTCAGTGAGCCCAAGAAGGGCAAGGAAAAAGATGGAGCCAGGACTAGAAATCCATTGGCAGGAGGGAGAGGGGGGGACTTCCAAATGAATTGGCTAGAATACCAAACTGCAGGATTTATCATCCAGCTTTTCATTTTGAGAAGCAGGGTGATGAAATAAGTGGAGGGCAAGGCTTGGAGTCAGAAAAAACTCGGGTTCAAGTCACACTATTGATATGTGATATTTGTATGATCTCTGACAAGTCACATAAACTCTTGTGCTCTGGGTAACCCTCCATGACTATTTCAGGATCTGTACCAGTGTGGAGGGAGTATCAGCCTGAGTGAGCACCCTTCAGTCTTGAAATCACAAGATTAGACAGACTCTTTGTAATTCTTCAAGTCTTTCATTTTAAAATTAGGTCTCTCTCTCTCTTTTTTTTTTTTTTTAAAGAGTCATGTAGGAAGGCATGATGGATCAGCTGTTGGTCTTGTAGTCAGAAAGATCTGAGTTTACCCTCAGATACTTGACTGTAAGAGCAAACCATTTAACTCCTCTTAACCTCAGTTTCCTCATCTGTAAAATGGGGTTAATAAGAATATGTATTGCATAGGATTGTTGTGAGAATTAAATGAGTTAGTATATGTAGAATACTATGTGGATATTAGTTATTATTATTGCTAATAATAAATACTATATTACTATAGTTATATAAATACCATGAAAAAGTATTTTATATATAGTATACTAAATACTATAAATGTTATGTAAATAATATATAAACATTATATTACTAGTTACATAAATACCATAAAGAAATACTTTATATCTTATAGATACTATACTAAATACTATAAATGCTATATAAAGTAATATTACTATAATTAGAATATACTACTAATAATAAATACCATATTATCATAGCTATATAAAAACCATAAATATTTTATATATTATAAATATTATACTAAATAATATAAATAAATACTATGTATAAATAATATATAAATACTACAAAAGAATATTATGAAATAATATATAAATATTACAATAATACAAAAATATTACCCAAAATGCTATATTATATTATATATAATTTTCAGTGCAATTCATCCTGCTATTGAAAACATATATGTATTAATATATTATATTTTTATATATTATTATTTGTTGTTGTTGTTGTTGAGGCAATTGGGGCTAAGTGGCTTGCTTAGGGTCACACAGCTAGGAAGTGTTAAGTGTCTGAAACTAGATTTGAACTCAGGTCCTCCTGACTTCAGGGCTGGTGCTTTATCTGCCCCACCTACCTGCCCCCATTTTATAATATTTTATAGTAATAATAATTATTATTACAATTATATGTAATTATAATATATAATAAAATATATAATGATTTTTATAATATATATTATTATATTACTACTAAAAATACTAATATAGGGCCCTTTCAGAACCCCCAGTGTATGATTGTGGATTCTACATGAGATATTCCCTACTATCTTGGGATCTATAGCTGGGTAAGTCAATAGGTTAGATCCTGGGACTGAGGAAGCCAAAGTTCTGGGTTTGGTCCCCATGTAGGCTAGTTAGCTTTGCTCTTTTCCCAGGGTACAGACTATACTCCTAAACTCATTGTAGAGGCATAGGTCATTTTAAAAAAGGAAATTTATGATTTAATTGATATAGAGAATTCCTGATGAGGAATCTCTGTCTACCAATGAATATTAGCACCTGTTTATTAAACATAGACTTCCAGGAAGTGAGGGATTAAGTAACTTGATTAGAAATAACCAGTAGTGGTCAGAGATGGGGTTTGAATCTCACTTCTCCTCTAGGCCAGCTCTTTAAAGATCATTAGAGTAGTAAAGTGCCTTCTAGAGCTTCTAATCCAAGGGGTTCTTAATCTTTTTTTGTGAATCATAAACCCTCTTTGACATTCTGGTTAAATAGAAGACTAATGACCCCCTCCTCAAAAAGTAGTTTTAAAGCCATAAAATAAAACACAAGATTACAAATGAAACCAATTATATTGAAAGTAAGGCGTAATTTCCCCCCACTCAGCTTAAGAAACTCTATACTTGTCCTTCATTTTAAAAATGAGGACCAAATAAATAATGATTTATGACTTCACTCATATAGCTGCCCTCTCCACAAATCATAACTCTCCATGTAGATCTTTTTCATGAGTTGCCATGACCTCCCACCACCCCCCTTCAAAAAAAATTATCATCTAAGGGCCAGGACCTTGTTGATAAGCTTCTCCAAACTTAGCTAGGCTGTTTCTCAGAGGATTGTCTATAGTGGGATATGCCAATAATAATAATAATAGTCATATTTCTGTAGCACCTTATAAACATTTTCCTTAGACCTTTGAGATAAATAATACAAAAATATTTTGGTAGTTTGGAACTGTGATTCCATCAGGGTAGGGAACTCCTAATGTGGAAATACTCAGCTGATGGAAACCAGCATTTGATCAATATCTTATAGTCTTAGAGCTTTGCCTGGAGCACAGAGAGGTTAAGGGATAATAACAAAAGAGTTCTGTTTAGCTCTAGATCAGTGCTCTTAAGTGAAAATGAAAGTTAAAAGGAAAGTAGATTTTCCCAAGATCACACATAGTTGATTAATGGTAGAAACAGAATTAGATACTTTCAGGCATATTGAAATGGCATCAGTCTTGGTCACAAAGGAACCACAAGTGTAAAAGAATGTGGTCATCCTGCTATTGAAAATAAAAGCACATTCACTCCTGATACTAAATAGCATAACATCAACATCATACAGGAATTGCTCTTTACTTGTTTTTTAGTCGTGTCCAACTCTTCATGATGTCATTGAGATTTTCTTGGCAAGACTGGAGTAGTTTACCATTTCCTCATTTGACAGATGGGGAAACTGAGGCAAATGGGGTGAAGTGACTTGTGCAGGGTCACACAGCTTTTAAGTGACTGAGGCTAGATTAAACTCATGAAGATGAATCTTCCTATTTACTGCATCACCTACTTGCTCAATATCAGATAGTATTTGTAAAAGTACTTAGCATAGTATATCTGACAAAGCAATTGTTATATAAATGTTTATTCTCTTCTTTCTACAAATACAAAAATGTTTTTGTTCTTTCAGGAGAAATTACATGTATATAAATATGTACCAAATTAATACAAAGTAATTTGGAGAAAAGTGTGGCACAAGTAACTAAGGGGATAAGGAAACAGTTCATGTAGATGGTCCATGATGAGTTTTGAAAGAGATGAGGGATTTTAAGAGGCAGGAAGTAAAGAGGGACTGCTTTCTAACCAGAGAAGACAGCCAATGGAAAGGCATACAGACAGGATATGGAGGAACATCAGGAAGACTTGTTTGGCTGGATTGTAGAATATGTGAATGGGAGCAATATATAATAACATTGAAAAAGTAGATCAAGACCAGTTTGTTAAGATTTTTAAAGGCTCAAAAGAGGAATTTATATATAATTCTGGAGGTAAAATGAAGTCAATAGATGTTCCAGCAAGCCTCATCAGTTAAGGAATGCCCTCCAGTGAACTCATGTTCTCACAGGGAATCCATCTAGCAAACCGAAAGCTTCCTTGATTTTTTCCAACATCACAAGAGTACCAATGTAATTCTCTGTTTACTTTTCATCCCTTGTTCTTGACATATGACTAGACCATCTTCTCTTTTGCCGTACAGTTCCTTTATTCCCATTCTTCTTTATGGGTCTTTTGTTGGTTATATAAACATAGTCTTCTGATATGTACCAAACATCTATTTACATTCTTCTCCATGTGATAATTACCTTTATTTTTTTAATGCTTCTATTTTTTATTTTATTTTTTTTGTTTATACATGTACATTAGATTTTAATACACATTTCTTATGAATCATATTGAGAAAGAGAAATCAGAACAAAAAATCACATGAGAAAGAAAAAGAAAAAAAAGTAATCATGGTATGTATTGATTTATATTCATTCTCCATAGTTCTCTCTCTGGACACAGATGGTATTTTCTAATCAAAGTTTATTGGGATTGCCTTGGATCATTGAACTTCAAAACAACCAAGTCTTTCATAGTTGATTGTTGCACAATCTTGCTGTTAGTGTGTACACTGTATTCCTGGTTCTACTCAGTATCAATTCATGTAAATGTTTCCAGAACTTTCTAAAATCAGCTTATTCATCATTTTTATAGAACAATAATATTCCATTACTTTCATATGCCATAACTAATTTATTGGTATTCACTATTTTCCAACTCTTTACCATGGTAATCATCTTTAGTTCAGACTTGCATTTTAGGAGAATCATAGCAAAGCTCCCCAATGGAGCCAGTTTGTGGTGTCGGTCACAAATTTTATAAATTTAGATATATTCTGCTGTCATTCTCTACTGTAGGTGGAATGGGGGGAAACCCCTTCTAAGGTAAGAGGGCTTGGGCAAGGTTGGAGAAGAAAAGGGAAGAGTCCCTGAAGGCAGTCTGCCTCTAGCCCTCTCAGCCTCCCATGGTCTGAAGGCTCAAGAAAAATCACCCAATCCTGTGGGAAAACAAAAAGTCAGATATTAGATTCTCTTTTGGAGCCTGTGACCAGAGTCCTTTGCTAAAATCACCTGGGTTGTAGACAGAGTATAGAGAATTACCAATGACTTCTCAGGCTGAAGTCCAAACTTCTACCACTCCCAGTTCTCTCTCTTCCCCCTCCCTCACAATTAAACCAGAATCTAAAAATAGTCCATAGGACTGCATTTGTATTCTTCTTGACATCCATTCAAGTGGATCCTGGTTGGGTGGGCTGGACAGTTCCTTGAAACTTTTGTGTTGAGCTGCTGATTCTACTGTGAGCTAAAAACATCACTGAAGAGGAGATCTCTTTGTTGCTATTACCTAGGGTTTGGTAAGTTTCCTTTAATATTTATAGTAGTGTGTCCTGCTGGGAGGAGAAGACAGAATCTTGGGTATTTAAACTCACAATGGAATTTGGGAGAGTTGAGATGAGGCTCTGATTGGTATGAATATGCAAGGAGGAGTTTGGAGTCCCTTTGAGCACTGTGGTGGGAATTGGGTCAAGAAGGAAAGAAGGTAGAGAGGGAGGGAGGGAGGGAGGGAGGAAAAGAAAGGAAAGGAAAGAAACAAAAAAAAAAAAAAAGGAAGGGAGGGGAAAAGAAAGGAAGGAGGAAATCAAGCAAGCGGCATTTTTAAAGCACTCCTGTGCAACACACTTTGTTTAGCACTTTACAAATCTCATTTAATCTTCTTAAGGATGGTGCAGGGGTGGGGAGATAGATGCTAATATTATTCCCATTTTACAGTTGGACACTGAGGAAGATACAGGTTAAATGACTGAAGCACAGTTACATAACTATTAAGTGTTTGACATAGTATTTGGATTCAGATTTTCCTGACTCCAGGACCAAAGCTTTTCAAAATATAGAACATAAAGTTCTTCTAAGTCATTTATCAGTATACTGAAAATATTCCCAAGAGGTCAGTCAGTCAACTAACACTTATTAAGCTCTTACTATGTGCTTGGCATTGTGCTAAATGATGGACCAGAAATGATTTGGGTGGACAAGAGGATATAAAGTTTTTAAAAAAGAAGGCTTAATGCCAGAAGAGTAAGGCAGGACTCAGAAAAGTGTATTGATTTGACCCAGGTTAATAGTGGCAGATGGAATAAGAGCTGAATTCTGCTCTCCTGTTCCATTGTTCTTCCCACTGTGCCTCCCTCTCCTATTTCTGAAGGGTGTTGTTGATGAATAATGAGGAGGAATATAATAGTGATAATGACGAGAATGATGATGATGATGATGATGGCAAAGCCCTTATTAAGTACTTCCTTTTTCTAGGCCCTGGGGATAACGATAGAAACAAATAAAATAGTTTTCAAACCCCCCTGGTTAGAAAATTCTGGCTCATCTCTTACTAACTGTATGACTGACGACAAGCCATCTAATTTCTCTGAGCCTCAGGTCCTTCATCTATAAAATCTAAACATTAGATGCCCTCCCTGTCCTTTCCATCCTTTGAAATTCAACCATATGGATGAACCCACCCATGCTCAAGATCAATCTTGGCTAGAGTTCAAGTCTGAGAATGTTCTTGTAGGACTGAGTCTCAGTTTCCCCTTCTGTAAAGTGAGGAATTTGGACTCCCTTCCTGCTCTAAGCCTGTGATTATAGCCATAAATTCATCATTTAGAAGTCAGGTTTCAGAGAGCTGATCAGTGAACTGGAAACAGGTTCTTGGAACCAGAAAGGAGGGAAGATAGGTGTCAGCCAGCATCAGCAAAGATCATTTCAGAATTAGTGATTGGTTCTTTCTGAGGTGCTCCCAGGGAACAATGTTTTCCATTTATGCAGCGGATGATGACTGTTGGGAATGTTGGGAGACTCTGGGACTCTGTCCTTTACTGATGATTTTCCTTTCTTTAAATGGCTTGCTCTGGTCCTCTCTCTCCCTTCTCAATCCCCCAGCCTCCAAATTGCCAGCAGCTCTTAGGAGGAGAGGTCACCTTCAGAGGGTCATATTTTCACAGTAGCTGCTCTAAAGCAGCTAGACGACTTTTCCCCTCCCTTTCTCATCAGCTCAGCCAAGGCCTCTGTGCTAGTTGCTAAGCAACAGATGCCTCAGTTTCTAAGTAGGTCAGCAGGTGAAAGAGGGCTATGGGGGAAGGATTAGAAGGAGAACTCTGTAAGAAGTTGGAAGAGGCTTCCAGTCTGGGGTTTACTCATGGGGGACAGCCAGGATAAAGTTAGTGGAATAGGTAGTCCCTTTGGGGAGGGTATTCTATGGAAGCACCTGCTCTGGGAGCCATTGAGTTGCAAAAGCTCAGGATTTGAAGCCATGGGACCTGGATATAGTACCTGGCGCTGCAATTTACTGCCTGTGTGGCTGTGAGAAAGCAATCTCACTTCTCTGGGTCTCATTTTCCTCATCTATAAAAAGAAAAAAGAGGTTGAACTGAGTGATCTCCAAGGTATGTTTCCAGCTCTAAATTCTATCATCCTAAAGTGCTTTGAGATTCCCCAAAGGCAGGTACATGGTGAGTATATGGAACCGTGGTATTATTAGCAAGAGGTACTTTGGGTTTTTGACCTCCCTGGGTCTCATTTTCAAACTGAGGAAGTTGGATGAAATAGCTTCATAAAGATAGAACCTTCCAATATGGACAGCTGGGATTGACATATCACAAGCATGACGCTGCTCCTGGAGCTTAGAAACTCGCTGGAAAACTGGGAGGCAGCATGGGGAAGTTGCTAAATAGCAGGAAGGCTTTTTAACAGAAAGTGAATAGTATAAAGACCTGATATACATATACATATACATAATAGCTTTGTGAGGATGATGAGTCAGTTAATTTCATCACAATCAATCAACATTCTCCCAGGGGAGACAGCATGTATATAAGCATATTTACTAAAAATATATTTGAAATAAATATAAGGAGTGAAGGTAAGAAACTGAATTCACTTGGGAAAAACTCCATGTAGAAGGTAGTATTTGAGGTGAGTTGTCCAAAGAGAACTATTGTTGATCTGCCTTGATGAAGGAAGGTTCTATTCTCAGAAATTTACACTAGGGAAATCAGAAATCAAAATTAAGTTAAAAAAATATAGGAACCTTGGCATATGATGCTAAACAAAGGAGGCTGAAAAAACTGGGCTCTCCAGATCTACTTCAAACCTCACTCCCACTCATTTTACAAATGAAGATGGTCAAGTCAATAAATATTTACTATTTGCCATTCACTGGGAATACAAAAAAGGGAAAAAAACAGTTCCTGCTCTCATGTAAACAGCTATGATATATAGATAGGACAAATAGGAAATAATAAACAGAAAGAAGGGATTAGCACTGATGGGAATTGGGAGAGGCTTCTTACAGAAAGCAGGATTTTGTTGGGCCTCTGGAAGTGACAAGGAGGGAAAGCTGTATGGGTATGAAGGATGGACAGGGAAAATGCACAGAGAAGGGAGATAGAGGCCCATGTATGAGGAAACTCTGTCCCAGAGAGAACACTCAAGTTTTACACTTATCTAGTGGCAAAACTCAAGTGCAAACTCAAGTAAACTGAGTCCCAAACAGTAACAATACAAAGACCAGGGATTCAGGCCCACTTTGACCATATGGAAGGAGACAGTGGCTGAGACTCTGCCGAAATTTCCTTACCATTATAAAATGTTTTTGACAGGAGAGTGGATTATCACAAAGAACCAGTGAGAACAAGGCTGGGGAATTGATCTTGGTATAGGCTGGGTAGCTCCACAGGAAAGACCTTGTCACAGATACCAACAGTAATTTTACTCAGACATTTTACAAAGATGTGCTATTGACCATGAGAACAACCAGAAAAAAATTATAAGATATAAGTCAAGATGAATATCTTATTAATATTTAGTTGTATTCCATCTTTCCATAAGACAGATAGCACGTCCCTGGTTCTGCTTTCAAGAGAACCCTGGCTTGACCCTAATCCCAGAGGTCCTATTATGATTAAGGTAGTAAAAAAAAAATTCTGAGGAAAACATCATAGCTCATAAAGCTTTTCATGCTTAATATAGAGAGTTCTATCTTTCCTGAGACCCCTTAGGAGGAGGACAAGACAGCCCCTCAGTAGCAGTTAATAGCAGAAAGATCTTAGAGCAGATCAGATCTTGAAGAAATTAATATAGGGCTTGCTTTATCAAGAGGAAATGATCCTATGAAGGCTCATAATCTAAGCATTCTGAATTCAAAAGAAAGAGGAGGCAGAGTGTTGGAGAGGATATCAGGCAGTAGAAGATCTGAAATCATGGATCTGGATTCATATATTCCCTTGTCTATTTTCTTTATGGACTTAAGTGACCTACTAAACTTCCTCATCTGTAAAATGGGGCAGTTAGATGTTACAGTGAATGGAGTGCTAGGGCTGGAACCAAGAAAACTAGATTTTAAGCCTCTAAATAAATGAGTGTAGGCTTGAGACATCTAGTAGAGAGGCCCAAAATGTTATGGGGGAATCTCTTATTTACATTCTCAGCCCTGTGGCCTGACCTCCTGGGGATGGACCTGATGAGCTTAGAAGAGAATCCTTCTACCCCACTAACCCTCACCCCTAGGGCTGGTCCAACACTCAAAAAGCTCACACTTAACCTGACCTATGGGACAGACAGAAGGACTTGGTCCTCTGTAACTCAGTTCACATTTATAAACTATTGCAGACTTTAAGGCTTACAATAGCTCTATGAGGTGGGTAGTTCAAAAGTTACCACAAGTCCTGAGACAGGTAGAGTTAGTAATCCAAGAGCCACACTTTTGTAAGGAAGGAAGCAGATGTCTGCTAGCTGCCTGAGCTGGAAAAGCCCTCAATCTCTCTCTCCCTCATTTTCTTCCTTTCTAATATGAAAATAATAAGAAATGAGGACTTGATGATTTTAGAAAAATATGGAAAGATTTGCACAAAATAATGAAGAGTGAAATGAGCAGAACCAAGAGAACAATGTATACAGTAATGGCAATATTGTTTTAAGAAGGTCTTTGAGTGAATGTCATTTTGACTATTATACCCAAATTAACTACAAATGACATATGAAGAAAGACTTTATTTATCCAGAGAGAATTAATAAATAGAAGTATGGATAGAATAATTTTACACATACACACACATATGTATGCATTTGTGTCTAATAGTAACTATCTCTAGGGCAGAGGAGGAGGAGGAAGGAAGGAAGGAAAAGAAAGACATTTGCATGATAACGTTTATATATTTAAAAGGAATAACAAGTTGTACATAATACAAAAAAATAGAAAACCCAAAAGTACCTACCATACAGAATTGTGAGGATCAAATGAGATAACATATTTAAAATGCTTTGTAAGTGGTAAAGAGCTATATAAATGTTGGCAAAGCACTATATAAATATCAGCTATTGTTATACCCATTTTACAGATTAAGAAACTGAGTTAAGTTTTTTCTAAGAGACCTGTCCAAGGTCAGACATCTAGTAATAGATCAGGACTGGTTAAAGTTTTCTGGCTCCAAATCCAGTTCTTTCTTACATTATATGATGCAGAGTGATGACTGCTGTTTCATCTTGGCCTCAGTTGTTGAAGGGAGAAGATGAAGAGAGGATGGTTGCCTGTTCTTCCTTATCTGTCATCTGGGCCTGTCATGTAAGGAGGATGACTGAGATAGAGGGTTTGGGGGGAGTAGAAGGAAAAGCAATTAGCCAAGACAAAGAGGGAGGCCAGCCCTGAAAGTCCCCAGATGCCTTCCCTGAATCATTCTCCAGACCCTAAATCTTTTTGTTGTTCTTTTATGTTTTAAGCCTTTTTACATATGCATTTAGGATTATCTACATAGATAGTTTTGACATTTCCCTTTACAAAACCTCGTGTTCCAAATTTTTTTCTCCTTCTCTTCCTTTCAGCCCCTTAGATGGCAAGTCCTGTAATATATGTTAAACAAGTGCAATTCTATTATACAAATACAATTATTATGCTGCACAAGAAAAACCAGATCAAAAAGGAAAAAATGAGAGAGAAAACAAAAAAAAAAAACAAGCAAACAACAACAAAAAAGTGAAAATACTATGTTGTGATCCACACTCATTCCCCATAGAGCTCTCTGTCTGAATGCAGATGGCTTTTTCCATCACAAGACCATTGTTACTGGCCTGAGTCACCTTGCTGTTGAAAAGAGCCGCGTCCATCAGAATTGATCATCATATAATCTTGTTGTTCCATCTTATATCTATATCATATATATGCTTATATCTTATAAATCCCATAGATAGCACTGGATGAGGCAGAAAGGAGACTGAGCAGAATCCTCCATGAGATTTCAGCATACATAGTGTCCTGGGTACAGCCCAAAGGGGACCTCAGCTGTTGATTCTAATGTATTACAGACTGGTTGAAACATTACAATGATGATGTCACTAGATCTTCTCATCTGTCCTATGAGATTGGCAAAGCAGGGATTTTTATTCCCATTCTTTCAAATGGGAGGAATTGGATCTAAAGAGGTAAATTAACTAGCTTATAGTTGCATAACATGTTGAGAGGAGAGATTTAGGTCTTAGGATAACACCCAGGGGGTCTCTGTGAACAAAATCAAAGGCTTCCAGCTGAGACTGCTTGCCCTCTGACCCTCTCTAGCGAATCTAGGAGAATCCAGGGCTTTTCTCAGCCAACATCCTCTTTCTGGCTTGGGGGGAAGAGGCTTTTCCTATACTCATGCCCATCTGGCTTTTAAGCTCAGCATCCGCTCTGGCCTTCCTTGGCTGGAACTCCACAGACAAAGGAGGGGAAGTGACCAGGAAAGGCCATTCCCTCTTTTATCAGGCCTGGCTCTGGGCCTCTTCTTTCTGGGAAGGCTAGAGCTGGGTTTGAGATGGAGAAGTTTGAAAGGAAGGGGAGGGAGATGATCTGGGCATTGTAATAAAACATAGAAACATAAAATCTCAGAGCTGGAGGAGCCTTTAGAGATCATCTAATCTATTATCCCCACCTCCCTTCTTTTAAAGGTGAGGAAGCTGAAGTGCAGGGAGGTCAAGGATTATCCCCTTTTCCCCATTTCCACCTCTTTGCCTCTGTACAGATTGCAGCCTCCTCCTTTTTGCGTGCTCATCCTCACCTAATCCTTTAAATTTCTCCAATGTACAGCTCAGGGTCCACTTCCTACAGGAGGCCTTTGCGGATCTTCCTGCTTCTTAGTACTTTCCCCATCCCAAATTACTTTCTATTTCCTCTACACATTTTGTGTGTGCTGACCCATGTACATTTTGTTTTTTCCCAGTAGAATGTGAACTCCTTGTGGGATGGAACTATTTTGTTTTCTGGTTTTTATATTCCTAGCAGCTAGCAGAGCATCTGGCATAGATCAGACATCCTGACAAAAAAGTGAACAACAAAAGATATATAGAAAGAGATTGGAAAGGGGATGCGGGGACTTAATACCATATTGGTTCTGGGATTTATTCTTCCCCATTACTTCAGTACATCAAGCATTCATGATTTTGTGACATTTGTGATGTGAATACATTCATGATTTGTGACTTCTTCTATGTGGATACCTCTTCTCCCAATCCAGAACATAGCCTCTTCACTCCCTAGTATGATGGTTAAATCAATTGCTCTGTCCAATAAACTTTACTATCTGCCATTTTTATTGTTCAGTCATTTTAGTCTGATTCTTTGTGATCCCATTTGAAATTTTCTTGGCAAATATACTTTGCCAATTCCTACTCCAGCTCATTTTACAGATGAGAAAACTGAGGCAAGCAGGGTTAAGTGACTTGCCCAGGGACGTACAGCTACTCACTGTTTAAGAATAGATTTGAACTTAGGAGTATGAATCTTCTTTACTACAAGCCTGAAATACTATTCCCTATGCCATCTCACTGCCTGCCCCGCACATAGTAAGTGCTTATAAATATCTGTTGATTCTAACCACATTGATTTAATTAACTTATTCCCAACCTTAGGATCATAGATTTAGAATTTTATGGGACCTTAGAGACAGTCTAGTCCAACCTCCTCTACTTATGAATGAGGGAACAGAAATAGCAAAGTTAAATACTAATCAACTAAATAATAAGTAAAATATAGAGAGTAAATGGAAGAGGTAGTATTTGAATCAAGGTATTCTGAACCCAAATCACTTGCTCTTATCCCTGTAGCTTTGTGTATAGCATCTCCATTGTCATTCCATGATTTTGCATGATTGTTCCCTATACCTAGAATACTTTACTCCCTCATCTCTGCTTCTCAGACAGCCTAGCTTCTTTCCAAAGTTCAATGTGTAATAACTATCTCTAGGAAGCTTTTTCTGATCCTCCTAAAATTGCTTTTTATTTACTTATGTTTTGTATCTCTCTCCCTTCCTTCCTATCCCCCATCATTTAAGCTCCCTAAAAGCAGGGACTGTATTATATTTGTTTTATACACACTTGGTTTTCAATCAATTTACTCTGAGGAAAAGTAGCTGGTCTAGTTTCCACTCAGGCAGAGCTTTGCTGGTTAGTCCAAATCAGAACCAGTGGCCCAAATAGGAGTCTCACATGACTTTCTACATCAATTAGGATTCAAGGGGACATTTGAAGTTTGGATTTTCAGATTTGCCTATTTGCAAATGGACAGATTTTGTAGCATGGACCCCACAAGCCTATTAAATCAATCTAGGAAGTATGTCCAGTGAGAAGGTGAGGGGAGATGGTATATGTGAGTAAGGACGTATTTGAAGTATTCCAGACTAATGGGTGGAACATAGTCTGAAGGAAGTCTTGGTTCTTTCGGGGAGGAGGGGAGGACTACATACACATGCACATGTAGACCCAGACAGTCTAAAACCAAACAGACTATCAGATAAGGGAGACACTTTTCAACAAGGAAATGAATATGTTCTTATGGCCATGATATTTTGCATTTTAGTTGAATTTTTGCCCACTTGGGCTCAGTTCATGAAGAAATGGGCAAGTACAAGTTCTGTGCACTTGCTAAAGTATTAGGACAAACATGCTCCAGTTTAAGAAAAAACAGAAAATGGCAACATGAAAGGAACCTAGTGTGTTACCAACTAACCTTACCTCACTATGCCAGTTTACTTATCTGTATAATGAAGATCCTTTCAGAGCAGCTAGGTGGTACAGTGGAGAGAGCCCTGGCCCTGGAATCAGGAGGTACTGATTCTTCAGATACCAACTGTGTAAGCCTGGGCAAGTCACTTGCCCTTGATTGCCTCCAAAACAAACAAACCAAAACAATGAGGCTAGCTTCCCTGACTACCTCATTAGATTGTTAGAAATAACCTGTAAAAGAATGTGTAAAAGAATTTCATGATGTTAAGCACTGGTCGTAGTGAGCAGAATAGTGAATTTTACATTGGAATCAGAGAGCCTGGATTCAAATTCTGGTTCTATCATTTGATCACCGGTATGACTTTGAACAAGGACAGTTTCCTCATCTGTAAGAGGAGAGGGCCTCTAGATTTATGACCATATAATTCTGAATGGCTCAGTGTATAGAACACTACCTGGCATCAGGAGAACTTGGGTTCAAATGTTGCTTCAAATACTTAGTAGTGTAGCACTTACAGAATTAGGAACATGATATCTATAGCTCATGTGAATGGAGCCAGCCTGGCTCCTGAAAGTGTTTCTGAGGTTGCAGCTCTCACAGACCCCTTGGGACACAGATTTGTCACAGGCTCAGCTCTGTGGCATATTCTGTGCTTATGACCTTGGGCTGCTTAAAGCAGGCTACCTTACTAGTTTATATGTCTTTCATAATGTTCTCTCCATTGAGAATGCTTTGCCCCTCCATCTTCTGTCAAAATCCTGACCCTCCTTCATGGCAGAGTTCTCTGAAGCCTTCCTTGAAACATCCAGCTTAAAGAAACTCCTCTCTTCTCTAAACTAAGGAAGGAAGGTTAAGGACTCGACCAGAGTCTTTAGTGGTACCCAGAACTCTCACGTGAGGGGGACTCTTTCTTAATGCAAGGCAATACTTTCTCTGTCATTTATAGTTAGAGCTTCCCAAAGTCCTTCCTAGGGTGAATTCCCAGGGCCACATAACTGGGATGTGTCAGAGATACAAAATCAGTTCTCTATCCATCACCTCATTCTGCCTGACCTTAAAAAAAAACACCTTTAGATAGAAATAAGATTGGAAGGAAACAAATAATTATTGATTACCTACTATGTGCCAGGCTCTTGCTAAGTGCTTTAAAAGTATCTCATTTTATCTTCACAACAGACCTGGAAGGCACAATAGCACTTGGAAGGCAGGTCCTATTCTTTTTATGCCCATTTTTAAGTTGAGGAAACTGATACAGATAGACATGAAATGAGTTGCCCAGCATCACATAGCTGTTGACAGGCCAAATTTGAATTCCCACTTTCCTGGCTCCAGACCCAGCTCTTTATCCATTATTCCATTAACTGCCTGAGGAAGAGTCTTTACATATAATCTAATCCACTTCCCTGCCCTCCCATTTTACACATAAGAAAACTGAGATTCAGAGTGAGGAAGCTTTATGGCACTTAGCATTTCCCATCTTATATTATCATAGACATAATCATAATGGAAGAAAGGCAAGAGCTCATCTTGGAATGGGAAAGATTTGGGTTAATGTCCCCTAATGATGAGAAAACCGATTAATTGTTCAGTGCCCCAAGAATGGCATAGCAACCAATTAAAACTACCACGTGGCTGACAGGATGCTGATTGATCACTCAGCTGGCTGGTGAAGGGTATCTCAGAGATCATCCATTCCAAATCCTTGATTTTCCAGATTAGGAAACTGAGGTGCAGAGATTCAGTGACCATCCCCATGGTGATAAATTAGCAGCGTTAGGCTGGAACCCCCTGTAATTTCCTTTATATGATGCTTGCAGGATGCATGTTCTTCCCTTTCTATTTTTATGTGATGCAAAACTCTTTCTAGGATGTAATTGCTGCACAATTCTTTCCTAAAGGTTTTTCTGCCTTTAAATGTGTAGAGTTCTCATCTCCCCTGATAAATTGCACACACGTTGAGGGCAAGGATCAAGTCTCAAAACATCTTCCATGTCCATTGCAGAGGGCCCGAGCTCTCACCAGAGGCTTGCTGAGCGATGGGCAAAATAGCTGCAAGGGCTGCTGCTGGCTGAGCTGCACCTGGTCCCCGGAGACCTGCGCGGCTTCGGACTGGCTGCACAGCCTCGCCTATGGGAGGTGAAACGGAGCAGACCCAGGCGCCCTCTGCTGGCGAAAATGCTGCAAACCCTGCGGCTGAAAGCCTGCCTTGTCCGGAGAGAAATGTGGGAGCTACTAATCCTTGCCTTTCTTGTTTACTAAGCCTGAAAGTCTTGCGTGTCCAGGTCCGTGCTGCAGCCTTCCTTGTCTTCATGGGCAGCAAGGTAGCGCAGTGGCGGGTATTGCACTTGGAGTCAGGAAGTCCTGAGTTCAAATATTGCCTCAGACACTAAATGAGTGCAAGTCTCTGAACATCCGCTCCTTTGTCTTTAAAATGAGAATCACAACAGCTTATACCTCCCGGGGTTGTGAACATCAAATGAGATTATATACACAAACATGCACACACACATTTTGTTGTTCAGTTATTCTCTCTGACCCTGTTTGAGGTTTTCTTGGCAAAGACACTGGAATGGTTTGCCATTTCCTTCTCCAGCTCATTTTGCATGAGAAAACGGAGGGAAACAGGACTAGAGATTTATATGTACACATAACATATTATATACTCCTATATTATATATAAATATATTTTACATATGAATTATTTATATGTTTATAGATTGTTTTATTTATTTAGATATAACCTGATCACAAATTTACACTTTCTCATGTTTACAATTTACAAAGGCACATAAATATAATTAATGCTTTGCAGGCATTATCATTTTCTGCTTATGAAGTGAGAGGGTAAGAGGGAATCATGATGAAGTTCACATATAAATCCTGTGGAAAATGAAGAGCTAAGGGTCTTAAGCTAGTTATGGATTTGAGATCCAATATATGCCAGTGAGGGCAGGGCGCATTTAAAGTTGGTGATGTTCCCCATTGTGGCTATCCCTTCTCCACTCATCTTTCAAAATGATCTTACTAAGATGTAGGTCTGAACATATCACCCTCCTAATCAATAAACTCCAGCGGCTTCCTACACCCAGGATCAAATATAAAATCCTCTGTTTGACTTTCAAAGTCTTTCATAACATGGCCCTCCCTCCCTTTCCAGTCTTCTTATAACTTACTCCTTTCCGCATATTCTGCCTCTTTGCTATTCCTTGAATACACCACTGACTGCAGGCATTTTCACTGGCTGTCTACTAATGTGCATTTGGGGAGAAGAGAAAGACAGACAGACAAAGAGACAGAGAGAGGCAGAGACACAGAGACAGCTAGAGACAGAAACAGGCAGAGAGAGAGATAAAGAGATAGAAACAGAAAAACAGAGATAATGAGAAAGAGACAGATCTACAAACACATACACACACACACAAACTCACTCACAAATAGTCCCAGTCTCTTCCCTGAACTTCAGCTCCACATCATCAATTGCTTATGGGATATTTCAAACTGGATGTCCTGGAGACTTTCAATTTTCTGTGTGCAAAACTGAATTTATTATTTTTTCTCACAAACACTCCCCTCTCCTAAATCTTTCTATTTCTATTGAAAGAACCACCATCCTTCCAGTCTCCCAGATTCATAACTGTGGCGTTCTTCTGGATTCCTAACCCTCCTTCGCCCCTCATATGCAAATTACAAATCTTTCCTTTTCTCCCTTCCCTTCCTCTCTCCCCAGTCCTTCAACCCCTTTTTCTCTATTCACACAACTACCACTTCAGTTCAGATCCTCATCACCTCTCATCAAGATTGTTGCAACAGCCTTCTAATTAGTTTCCTTGCCTCAAGTCCTTCCCTACTTAAGTCCATCCTGCTCATTGCTTCCAAAGTAATCTTCCTTAAACATAGATCCATCTGACCATGTGACTCCTCTACTCAATCAACTCCAGTGGCTTCCTAATGCCTCTAGGATAAACTATAAATACTTCTGTTTAGCTTTTAAAGCCTGCCACAGTCTATTTATCTAGTCTTACTGTTTACATCCCAGCTTCTTGGGTCTAGACACCTTTGTGCAGTCTCGAAACTGAATGTAAGGATCACCGAATTATGATTTATTATCAATAAATGTTTGATTTGTATACCTATTTTATACACCCATATTCCCCAGGATCACAAAATTTTGGGGGGCAAAAAGCGGTCATGAATGGAAAAGTTAAAGAAACCCTGGTTCACATCACTTTCCCTCACTAACACTTCAGTACATCCAAACTGGAGGACCTCTGTTCCTTACATGGATTTCCATCTCTGTTCCTTTGTTCTAGCCATCCCACAGGTCTAGGACATATTTCCTCCTTATAGATCCCCTTTCTTCTTTTAAGCAACTCAAGCACCATCTTGAGTGTGAAATCTTTCTATATCTCTGAAACTCCTAGTGTCCTTCCTCCCATAGTATCTTATGTTAAGCTAGTTTGTATTTATCTATTTTGAGGTATATATAAAATATATTTTTCTTTATTTACTTTATTGTATGCCATATGATTATATATCTAGGTGTTGTCACCCAATTAATAAGTAGGCTTCTTATGGATAGTGATTATTTTCATTCTTTGGATTGATATTCCCATTTGTAAGTGTTTGGATCATAGAAAGAACTAATTACTATGTGTTGTAAAAGATGGACAGAATCATAGCACCATAGACTTGCACTATAAAGAATCTTCGAGGTCATCTTGTTCAAACCCTATCCTTCCCTTCCCTTGTTTTTATAGATAAATAACCAGACTCAGAATTGTTGTTGTTGTTATTGTTTGTCCTTCTTTCTTGAAGATGACCATGACATCAGGGAGGTGTTGCCTTGACATGAAAATAAAAAGGATTTAAGAGGAGGGCTGTGCAACGTTACCAGCCTCACTTTCTCCTCCAGAGCCTGCTGGATCCCATGGCAAGATATAGATGGGGTCTATTGGAGATGGCTCTGGATGCAGAGGGAGAGTTTGGCCTTTTTGATCTAAAGTCTTTTTTTTTTTACTGTGACATTTTGTAATTAAGGATAGGTAAGAAAGAAATGAGGCAAAGAATGACCTTTTTTACCTAGTCAAATAAATAAATAAACAAATGAATGAATGAATAAAAATGAATAAATAAATAGATGGATGGATGGATATATAGATAGATAAAAAAAAATAAAGGAATCAACTTGGGAAGGGAAGAACCTCAGGGTTTTGGGCCACTCTGAAGCAAACAAGTCCAAAACAAAAATCTAGTAGGCTTGCCCTGGGACTTATAGTTGGCCAATCAATGAAAACCAGAGTGATTTGAATTTAAAGCCTGGTTCTTAAGAAAGAAATCTAGCCTGTGGAAAGAAGGGAAAGAAAGGAAGAAAGCAGAAAAGGAGGAAAAGAGGAATGGGTGCGGGGAGATGCAGAAAGCCAGAGTGACTTGTCTTAGAACACAGAACTACTAGTAAGTGGCCCAGCCAGGTCTCTTGACTCCATATCCCACCCTCTTTCCACTGTTCTGCTTTAGGCATCTCTTGACCAATTGGGAATCTATGAGTATTGTATAGTGAAAAAAAAAAAAAAAAAAGCTGAACTTTGAGTCAAGAGACTCAGATTAAAATATCAGCTCTAACATTTAACTTGTCTGTTAAAATAAGAATCAATCATTTAACCCAGTTTCTTCATCTGCAAAAATGGAGATGATAATACCTTCAATGCCTACTTCACAAGGTTGTTGCAGAGAGAGCACTTGATGATGCTTAAAGTTTTGTATAAATGTGAGTGATTATTATTGATTGTACTACTAGAGCACCTTCTCTCTCCTTCCACCCACTTGGAGTCCTTACCCACAGAAGAAATTAATATTTAACTGTGGTATTTCAGTCCATAAGCACATGTCTGCTCCTCAGAGACCCTGGCAGCTGAATCCTTCCATGGGGAGAGGAGGGGGAGAATGACTAACCATGAAACCTGCTTTCTTTCCTTCCTGAGAGCCCGTGAATGAGTGGGGCTGAGCCACACTGACCTCTAGCAGTCCTTTGACATAAGCCCTAAGTTGGTGAGAGCATCTCCCTAGAGTTGCAGACTGCAATCAGACCAGGGAGATTCATCTTTGAATCTTTATCACCAGCTCTTTGAGACTTCATATTGGGGAGACGGGAGGGGAAAGTCAACCCTATTACTGTCTGGATTGTCAGACTATGCAGAAACTAAATTCAATTAAATAGAACGCCCATTCAGAAGCAGTTCTCGGTCTCTCCCTCTTCTTATATCTCATCATTATTTTTCTATGCTCCCAGAAGCTAGTTGTCTCCCTCTCCTCTGGCATTTGTGGCTCCCTGCAGGTGTTTACATCACCCTCAATGATGCTGATGGAGGCACTCAGATTCTAGGGACTGTTAAGCAATTGCATATCAACTTTTTTCTCCCTCTGTGGTACCTGAAATTCTTTAGTGGAATTGATGAAATTAGATGTAGGAATTTGTCAATCAAAAATCATTACTATATGTCCAGATCTATGCTACACACTAGGAAGATACTCAGATGACTAAGATGAAGTCTCAGCCCACAGGGAACTTATAGATCCTTCAGGGAGATAAAAGATACATGTAAAACCATAATCAACAATATAAGGCAGTTATATGGTTATATGATATATCCTGCATGATGCCATGCTTTGATAAGTGCTTAAACAGTGCTCATTGATGATAATGCTAACAGTTGTTATTCTTGGAAAACATTCACTGCATGCTGTTAATAACATCCAGGTTCTATATGTATTATGGGGTAGTTGAGAAAATTCCAGATCCAAATCCAGAAGATCTAGAAGAATAACATCTGAGTTATTATTCTGTTTCTAATTCTTATTACATTGATGTTCTGTGTGATGCCTTTTTAAGGTTCTCTTTGGCAAAGATACTGGAGTAAGTTGTGATTTCCTCTTCATTCTACACATGTGGAAACTGAGGCAAATAAAATTAAGTAATTCATCCAGGGTCACATAAAAACTATCAGAGAACAAATTTGAACTTGGGAAGGTGAATATTCCTCACATCAAGCCCAACACTCATTCTATCCATTGCACCACCTAAGCTAGCCATGAGAAAAGTGTCCTGCATGTTGGAGAAGACTTTAGATTCAAAGTCATAGGCAGGGATGTGCTGAAGCCAGCTCTGTTTAGAGCTGATGCTTAAATTTTCGTTGTGAGAATTACATTTAGCAAATTGTCAAATGCAACAAATCAGAACATGACTTATTGTTTTGTTAATTATCTAGACATCAGAAAGTGATAGAGAGTTAATGATATGTATTATACTTAAAAGTTGTGATGTATACATTTTCCCATTTTAAAAATATTTATCAGTACATCCCATGCCACAAGACACAGCCAGGTTCCAATCCTGGTTCTCCAACTTGCTGTCTGTATGATCTTGGGTGATCACTGGGTCTCAATTTCTTCATCTATAAAATAAAGTGGTTGGATTGTATGACCTTTAAGGTCCTTCCAGGTCTAAATATATGATCCTATAGCCTTCTGTGTTTCACTCTTCTCATTTATAAAATGGCAACAAGAATACCCATTCTACCTCAGTGCTATGAGAGAGGTATTTTGTAAATCTTTAAATGCTGTTTAATTATAAGTTTGTTATGCAATTAAGAGACAATGATCTTGGAATGGCAAGACCCGAGTTTGAATACTGACTCTGTCACTTACATGTGTTGTGATCTTGGGAAGTTACTACTCTCTTGGCCACAATTTTCTCATCTATAAAATGAAGCAGTTAGATTAAATGACCACTAAAATAATTTTTAGCTCGAAGAATGTATTCTTTTATAGGCTTTAACTCAGAGAAGAAAACTTCTATTTCATAGCCACATAAAATCAATCAGTCAACATTTATTGAGCACCTACTATGTGCCAGGCTGTCACAAACATTAAGTACCTAGTCTATCCAATGTACTGTGTTAGCTTATAAGGACTAACACTGACTCACTTCTATGCTTAGTCTAACAATCCTTTTAAAGTGATTAATAAATGCTTTTTTTCTTTCTTTCTTTCTTTCTTTCTTTCTTTCTTTCTTTCTTTCTTTCTTTCTTTTTTGAGAAGGAGAATCAGAGTGGAAGAAATGGGATGATAGAGTGGGAATTACTTGGTTCAATTCAACTTAGTAGAATATAAATGAGAGATGCAGGAGTCAGTTGAGCCTTCTCTCTTCCTATGCATTTCCCTAACCTTCCAGTTACCCTTTACCACCAGTACTATGAAGAGCAAAAGAGGAAGGCAGAAAGGCACAAGTGCTGGGGATCCTACATGGGGCCAATCCTCCTGTGAAATGATCCATTTCCCCTAAATTCATATATTAGAAGAGAGGAGTTGGAATTACTGGAGGAGAAGTTTTGCTTAGAGAAAGAACCCCAAGGAATCTAAAATAAGTAAACAAATAAACAGACTTATAGGAGAGGAGACAAGCCAGTGGCAGCAGGTAGAAGCAACAGCGCTGGAGCATCTGAGGCAAGAAAGGAACAGGAGAAAACTGCAAACAGTACAGACTCAACCAGACTGAAAGGAGGCAAGTTGAGACTGGTTAAGAGATGATAGCAAGGGCTGGGAGCCAGGAGATGAGCAGGTTGCTTGAAATGGCCCAGCCACACACAAAAGCAAAGCACTAAAATTACTTGGACTTCATCTATTGGAACTGTGAGTCTTTTCCTTGGACTGTGACCTGAATTGCAGGGGAGAGAGACAGTGAGACATAAAGGGTATCTCTATTCTTTTTTCCAATTCCTTGAATGTCTTGTAATAAAATTGCTCTACTTACACGAACTGATGTTAAGTGAAATGGGCAGAACCAGGAGAGTATTGTACATGGCAACAACAAGATTATATGACAATCAATTCTGATGGACGTGGCTCTTTTCAACAAGGAGATGATTCAAACCAATTACAATGATCTTGTGATGAAGAGAGCCGTCTACACCCAGATACAGGACTATGGTTCACAACATAGCATTTTCACTCTTTGTTGTTGTTTGCTTGCATTTTTTTCTTTCTCAGTCTTTTTTGGTTTGATTTGATTTTTCTTGTCAGCAAGGTAATTGTATCAATATATGTGCATATATTGGATTTAACATATATTTCTATTGTTAACATATATCGGACTACTTGACATCTGGGGGGGAAGGAGGAAATTGGAACACAAGGCTTTGCAAAAGTTAATGTCTAAGAATTATCCATGCATATGTTTTGAAAAATAAAAAGCTTTGATAAAAATAAGGTAAAATTGCTCTAATATCAAATGCCATAGTTTCTTCCAGGAGGAAATTGTTACAGTTAAAATAAACCAAGTTCAAACATTTCTTAAAAAGAAGCATAAGCTAAGGAACATCATCATCATTGTATTGTTGTACAACATCATTATTGTAACAATATAATGATAATAATAACTATTATTACTGTCATCATTGTTATTGTTAAAAACCCCTCTACCCCCAGCCTCTGTCCCCCATATAGAGTTACTTTCCTTGAATTCTTAGGCCATATGTTATTAGAGTCAGGAAGTCTTATCTTCCTGAATTCAAATCTTACTTCAGACAGTTCCAGCTGTGTGACTGAGAAAGTCACTTAACACTGTTTGCTTTGATTCCTCATTGTAAAAAATGAGCTAGAGAAGGAAATGGTGAAGTGCTCCAGTATTTCTGCCAAGAAAACCCCCAAAGGGGGTTCATTAAGAGTCAGAAAATAACTAAACAACTGCAACAACAACAACAAAAAAAGGAGAAATAGCTCAAAAAATTCACTTCCTCTATAAAGAGTATCTTTTAGGGTATATGAAAAATAGTACTTTATTTTTCTTCTTTTTCTTCCTTAATAAAACAGAAACCTCAAAATCTATGATTGTGGAATTATGTTAAGAGGTCAAACAACACAAAAATATTGTCACAGTAAGAAGCTGGGTGGTCTATGCCTGGGTGAGTTCCATCATGCATAACACAAGCATGGGTACACAGTAGGTGCTCAGTCAAACCAAAAGTGGAATAGCCTTCTAATGAATTCTGTGTTTTAGCAGTGTTGGATGAAGACTACAGCACTATTGCTAATTATTCTTGGCACAGCACAATGGACATTAATACAAATATGGCCCCGGGCTTTGGAAACTGATGTACCCACTTCTGCATTGTCTTTGCTGACATTCCTGTTATGGCATTTAGGAAACACTCATCCAGCCTGTCAGTAGAGATACATAATGATGAAGGGTTTTAATTGCAAATATTATAAAGCAACACCCACTTGAAGCTGTTCACTGCTCCTTCCTCTTCTCCTAGGGTCTGGAATGTTCTTCATCCTAACTTCTACTTCTTAAGTAACTCTAGCTTCCTTAGAAGGACAGCTCTTGCCCTTCCTCCTACTAGACACTTCTCTTATGCTCCTTACCTCAACCCCCTGGATTACTATTCTCTTTTTCTTGCATTTATTTTGTATCACAATTTATATAGTTTGTATTTATGTAGCTGTATAAGTGGTATATTCCCATTCTGCCCTCTATGCTTCTAAAAAAATAGAAGCACCTTGAGGACAGATGCTCTTCAAGTTGTCTTTGCAACCTCAGCACTGAGCACAATGCCCTGTATGTAACAATCATCTATTAAATGTTTACTGAGTTGTTAAATTAAATTTGGATAGCAACAGAAATAACCCAAATTCACTTTAGCATTTGAGCACTAATAGGCTACTAGATTCCCTACTGTTTTACCTTCCAATAATCTGTTTCTATTTTCCTTTCCCACATTCTTGTTTTAATAGATAGAACATTTTTGTTTTCTTTAATCCCCAATTAGCAGAATGTCTAGCCCTTTTTCAGGAAACAAAATAGTATTCACCCTTATCTTGAGATTTGTCTAGGTGGAAGTTGTATCTTAAATGCACAGATAAGCTTCAGACGTTAATGGTTCACCTTTATCTTTGAGTTCTGCTTGGCTCTGGAAAGAAACAAAAGTAGAATTTGAAAGGGATCAAATTTTGGCTTGATATAACGAAAAACTTTCTAAGAAATAGAGCTAAGGGCTTTTTCACTCTTTTTGTTATTGTTTGATTGCTTTTTTGTTTGCCTTCTCGGGTTTTTTTTTTCTTTCTTTCTAGATCCATTTTTTTCTTGTGAAGCAAGATAACTGTATAAATATGTATACATATATTGGATTTAACATATATTTAACATGTATTGGACTACTTGCCATCTAGGGGAATGGGGTGGGGGGAAGGAAGGGAAAATTTGGAATGGAAGGTTATGCAAGGGTCAATGTTGAAAAATTACCCATGCATATGTATTATAAATAAAAGCTAATACTCATTTTAAAAAAGAAAAAAAAAAAGAAATAGGGCTATGGAAAAGTGGAGGGGGATGTCTTGGGAGCTCACAAGTTCTCTGTCATTGAAGGAAGGGCTGGATAACGCCTTATTGGGCTGTTACCAAAGGCATAACTGTTGCAATACAGATTGGAATAGATGCTCTCTGAAGTCACTACTGACTTAGGGATCCTTGGTCTAATGTAGATACATTTCTTCCCAGAAGGCAGCTGGAGTCTAGTGAAAAGAGCTGTGTAAAAGAGCTGCAATCAGGTGACTTCAATACAGGCTCTGACTCTGCTATTCACTAACTATGTGTCCCAAGGTGTGTTGGGATTCTATTTTCTTATCTCTAAAATGGAGACGTGACCGTACTTAAACCTCAGAACTCTAATATCTCATAGGACAAACCAAGATACTTCCAAACTCAAAAAGTATATATCAAGGATACACCATATATATCTTAACACCATTTTGATGGCCCAAACCAAGTTGTATCTGTTTGAGAATCATAGAATATTAGATATAGAAGAGGTCTTGGAGATTATCAAGTATAGTGGTTCTGAGTGTAGAAGTTTTTTGTTGTGTTTCCCTTTTGGCAGTCCAATGAAGCCCATGGACTCCTCAGAATAATGTTTTTAAATGCATAAAACAATTAATAGAATTCATCAGATTAAAAGGGAGCCAATGTTTTTGAAATATAGTTATCTATCTATCCATCTATATCTATCTATCTATGTGTGTTTCATGAATTTCAGATTAAGAATCTCAGATCTAATCCAACCTTTTCATTCTATAGATGAAAGGGATTGGACTGCAATATTCCAAAAATGTAGTGACTTCTTCAAAATCACCCAGTAAGTGGCAGAGCTTAAGCCCAAATCTTCTGATTTCCAAAGTTCACCTGCCACAGGTGGAAAAAGGTAGACATTTTTTTGTGTGAAAGGGGAATAGTTTATTGTTTCCTTAAGCAGTCTCATTGTCCATAGAAGTTGTAGTTCAGCTGGCTTTGCTTACTATCCCAGGTCAATGCCCAGAATAGGGAAAATAGCTTAGATTTACATAGAGCTTTATTCTAACCAAAGAGTTTTTACATCTATTATTTCCTCTATTCACAATCAGAAGGGTAAGTAGATAATCATTATTAATTAATTGGACAGATTTTTTTAAAAGTGAGGTGCATAGAATTTAAATGACTAACCTGAGATCTCACAGATCTAGGACTTGAATCCAGGGCTTTGGATGCCTTCTTTAGTTTTTCTTCCATGACCTCACCCTGCTTGGCAGCAAGGAACAACTTCAATGAGAGCCTATAGTCAGAGGGAGAAAAAAAAATGCTTCATGTGTTCTTAGAAATCTAGAGAACTGTTCCTTGGCTGTGAAGTGATTTGACTAAAAGGGAAGGAAGGGCATTTGAGTCACTGAGCTTTATATAGTATATAGGCATGCTTTCATTAGTGCCACTGGGGAAGGATTGGGAGGTACAGTACGGTTAAAGAATGACTGCCTAAGAAATTGTGAGAATCCAGGGGAAAAAAGTATTGGTTAATTTTATTTCTCACTGTGAAATGTTATTGCATGCTTATTCATACTTTCTTTCAAACATCAGCCAATCAAGCAAACAATAAGCATCTATTGAGTCTGCCGAGTGCCAAGCGCCATATTATTCTAGTACCACAGCACCAGAACAGCAAGATAACTGCAACCTGAACATAGGCGTGCATAGAGCGTGGACTGGGTGTGCTGGCACACCCAGGCACAACCGGACCACACTCTGCATGCCTGTGCTCCTAAGCTTGACCGTCACAGAAGAATATCAATGGAAGACTCATTGAAAATGTGGAAATAGTAGAGTGCCAAGAGATCATGTATTCCAATCAACTTTTTAAAAATTTCACCAAATAAAATAGATTTTTTTTCATTTATAGATCAAAACTGAAAAAGAGAATTGTACTTGAAACTTTGTATCTCTATTATGTATAACTTACTTTCATGTAGAATATACAGAATATAATCAAAAATTATTTTCAAAGTTGTCCTGCTTATCTGTGATTTTCTTTGACCTCCCTTCTATTCTTTACTGTATATTTAAAAAAAAAACTTAAAAGAATTTGTTTACTTTTCTTTTTTCTGCATTTTTTTATGGGGAAGGGTAATCCTACCTTTGCCTACCCCACAATGGAATAAGCACAGAAAAATGAAATCCTTATAACAAATATGCAAAGTTAAGCAAAAGAAATCCCCACCATTGGTTGTATCTGAAAATGCATGTACACTTCATTCTGCATCAATTTATGTAGATCTTCCCAAGTTTCTCTGAAACCATCCATTTCATAATATGGTAATATCTGTTACATTCATAAGCCATAATTTGTTTAACCATTCCCTATTAGATGGGCATTCCTTTAGTACTCAATTCTTTGCCATTACAAATATTATTGCCAAATATATTTTTGCACACATGGGTCCTTTTTTCTTTCTTTAACTTCTTTGGGGTATATATACCTAATAATAGTATTGCTAGGTCAAAGGATATGGATAATTTAGTGGTTTTCCAGGAGATAATTTTAAATTGCTTTCTAGAATGATTGGACCAATTCACAGCTCTACCAACAGAGCATGTGTGCCTCTTTCCCCAAAGATTCTCCAGTAGTTGCCATTTTCCTTTTTTCTCATCTTTGCCAATCTGTGACTGTGAGGTTAATGCCTCAGAGTTTAATTTACACTTTTTTCCAATTGATAGTGATTTGGAACACTGTTTTTCATATGTTTGATTATATCTTAGATTTTTTTTTTCTTTTGAAAGCTGCTTCTTCATATTCTTTTACTGTATATTTATTGGGGAATGGCTCTTGCTCATATAAATTTGAATATACTTGATTTATGTCCTGGATATAAAACCTGTGTCAGAGAAACTTGATGCAATGATATTTTCCCAGTTATGTTTCTCTTCTAAATTTAACTGTGTTGATTTTATATGTGCAAAAACTTTTGAATGTTATATAAACAAAAATTTTTCAGCTTTATCATCTGTGATCCTCTTTTCCCCTTATTTGGTCACAAACTCTTTCCTTATCCACAGTTGTAAAGAAAGAGTGATTTTCTTTCTCATTTCTATAATTTGTTTGTAACGTGACCTTTTCTAATTATATCATATAGATATATTTGGAGTTTATTTTAATATACGATGTAAGGTATTGGTCTAGATAATTTCTGCCAGATTGCTTTCCAGTTTTCCCGTATTTGTCAAATAATGAGTCCTTATGCCAGTGGCTGAAGAATTTGAATTTATTGAACACTGACTCTATGGTTGTTTGCTTCTTTGTGTTACATATTTAATCTGTTCCACTAATAGACCTATTTTTAAATTTATAATAAATCATTTTGATGATTACTTGTTTTGTAGTATTGTTTGAGATTTGGTATTGCTAAGTTTCCTTCCTTTTCATTTTTTAAGAGTATTTCCCTTGAAACTCTTGACCTTTTGTTCCTCCAGATGAATTAATCATTTTTATAAGTCTGTAAAGTTAAATTTTGGTAGTTTAATTGGCATGATACTAAGTAAATTAATTTGGATAGTTTTGTATTTTTTTTAAATTGGCAATGCTTACCCATAAGCACTTAACATTTCTTCAATTATTTATATATGTCTTTATTTTTACAAAAAGTGTTTTGTGGTTAACTCTGTGTGGCTTGGTAAATAGACTGCCAAATATTTTATTTTTTCCTCTAGATATTTTTAATAGAATTCCTCTTTCCCTTTCTATTGTATTTTGTTGATAATATATAGAAAAGGTTCTTGACTTTTGAAATTATTTTATATTCTATTCTATCTCTTTGCTGAAATTATTGTTTCTATTTATTTAATTAAGTCAATACCTTTGGGTTCTCTAGGCGCGATCATCATAGCATCTAGAAAAATAATAACTTTATTTCCGCTTTTCCTTTGTTTCTTTATCTTGTATGATTTTTGTAGCTAGCATTTGTGTTAAATAATAGTTTGCTTTACTCCTGCTCTTATTCAAAAGGCATGTGGCCTTTTGTGTGTGTATGTGTGTGTGTGTATATATATACATATATATACACACACATATATATATGTATGTATATATAATGACTTTTGACTCTTTGTAGCATATTACAAATTGGTCCATTTATTCCTGTTATTTTTTAGGTATCACACTGGCTAGAGTTCTGGACCATGAATCAAGAAGATCTAAGTTTAAGTCCAACATAAGAAATTTCCTAGCTATGTGACACTGAGTAAATTATTTAACTTTTATTTGCCTCATTGCCCTGTGTGGATAATAATAGCAACTATACCCTAGGGTAAAAATCAAATGAAATAATATTTGTGAAGTGCTTCACAAAGTACTATGTAAAAGCTAGCTACTAGAATTAAAAGTTTTTTTTCCAGAATCTATTGATATAATAATATGTTTTTTATTGTTTTATTAGTAATATGATTTATTAGGTTTATAATTTAATTTATATTAAACAATACTAAATTCCTGATGTAAATGACACATGATTATCATCTTTTAAATATGTTGCCGTTCCTACTTTGTGTGATATTCTTGCATCAATGTTATTGGAGATATTTTTCTTTATTAATTTTTCAATGGTTTGAGTATCAAGATAATATTTATATCATAAGAAGAGTTTGGAGAAATTTCCTTTTCTCCCAATATTTCAAGTAAATTATAAAATGAGATTATTTATTGAATTATAGAATTCACTTGTAAATCCATATTTTTTCTTTTGGAAATTCATTGTTGGATTATTAAATTTTTATTCTAATATTGGGTTGTTTAAATCATATATTTCTTATTCTGTAAGTCTGAGTACTTTATATTTTTGTAAATATTCATCTATTTCACCTAAGTTATTGGTTATGTTATATATAAATGAATAAAACAGTTAGTGAGAGTTTTCTTTATTTCATATTCAATTTCTGTGATATTTTTCCTTTATTCATTTCTGATACAACTTGGTTTTCCTCTCTCTCTCTTTAAAAACAGGCTCACTTGCAACCATTATTTTTGTATTTAATTATTTTTTACCAAAAAACAGCTCTTGGTTTTTTTTTTCTGAGTTTGGTTTCTGGTTTGGATTTTTTAAGTTTGTTTGTTTGTTTGTTTGTTTTGCTTTCAATTTTCAAAAATGTTTCTTTGATTTACAAAATTTCTACTTTAGTATTTAATTAAGATTTTTTTCATTCATTGTTTTTCTAACTTTTTAAAATGCACATCCAATTCATTGATCTATTTTCTCTCTTTTTTATTGATGAAACATTTAGAAATATACATTTTATTCTAAAAATAGCTAACTCTATGTGCTTTATCAGCAACCAATTTTTTGGTATCATGCCTCATTGTAATTCTCTCATTAATTTTCCTTTTATATGCATGATTTATTCTTTGACCCATTAATTCTTTATTTGGGACTAAATTATTTCATCTCTAATTTTACTCCTTCCTTCAGAGCATCTTTATTAAATATAACTTTGTTGCATCATGGCCAATAAAGGATATGTTTAACAGTCACACTTTTCTGAATTTGTTTATAAGGTTTTATCAGTTCTCACAAAAATGCCATACATACTTGAGAAATATATAGATTCATTTATGAGTCACCAGGAAGTTATCATCTCTGACTTTTCTAAAGTTTTATTCAGATCCTTGACTTCTTTCTTGTTATCTTTTTGTTACTTATGTCTATATTTGAAAGATCTCTCACTATCATCATTTTATTGTCTATTTCTTCCTGAATTCAATTAATTTGTTAAAATTATTTTATTTTCATTTATTTTATTTATGTTATTATTATATTTTAAGTTATTTTTAAGTAAATAAATGTTATTCCATTTAGCGCATATATATTAAGTATTCATATTGACACATGATCTCTGGTACCTCTTGGCACTCATCTTTATGTTTATTTTTTACTGTTATATTATTTGGAACCATGATTAATACCTCCCAGATTTCCAATGTCACTGGTAGTATGATAGATTTTTTCTCTAACTCTCTGTTTTTATTATCTTTATGCTTCAGATATGTTTATTATAAGCAACATATTGTTAAATTCTTATTTCTAATCTATTCTGCTTCTTTTTTCATTTTATATAAATTCATTCTATTCTTTTTCAGTTATAAATGTTTCTTATATATTTTCTTCTATCCTCTCTTCCTTTATTTTTTTTCATTTCTTTGTATACCTTTTCCTACTTTTATAAGGAAAAAAGTAGGCTAGGCATGATGGTACATGCCAATGATCCCTGCTCCCAGAAAGTCGGAGTCTGGATTATCTTTTAAGATGGAATTCCAAGCTATAGTCGACTAATTTTACTTATTGTCTACACTAAATTTGACATAAGTATGGTAAGCCTCTAAAAGTAGAGGTGGAGTGGGTGGGCCAGAAAAATTAGATTGCTTGAGGAAGGAATAACCAGCCTAATTTTCATTTATGAAAGAAGAAAATCAAATTGTTAGACTCAAAAATGAAAAGGGAGAACTTTCCACCAATGAAGAGGAAATTAGAGCAATAATTAGGAGTTATTTTTCCCAATTATATGTCAATGAATTTGATAATCTAAATGAAATAGCAGAATATCTATAAAAATATAGATTGCCGAGGTTAACAGAAGAGGAAATAAACAGAAGAGGAAACAAGAGTTTTTAAACAGTCCCATTTTAGAAAAAATAAATAGAGCAAATTATTAATCAACTCCCTAAGAAAAAATCTCCAGTGCCAGATGGATTTACATGTGAATTCTTCCAAACATTTAAAGAACACTTAATTCCAATACTATATAAACTATTTGAAAAAATAGGAAAAGAAGGACTCCTATCAAATTCCTTTTATGACACATTATATGGTTCTGATAGCTAAACCAGGTAGGGTGAAAACCAGAGAAAGAAAATTATAGATCAATTTCCCTAATGAATATTGATGCAAAAATCTTAAATAAAATATTAGCAAAGAGATTACAGAAAGTCATCCCCATCATAATACACTATGACCAAGTAGGATTTATACCAGGAATGCAGGACTGGTTCAGTATTAGGAAAACTATTAGCATAATTGACTATATCAATAAAAAAAAACTAACAAAAATCATAGGATTATCTCAGTAAATGCAGAAAAAGCATTTGATAAAATCCAACACCCATTCCTATTAAAAACACTAGAGAGTATAGGAATCAATGGACTTTTTCTTCTTCTTCCCCCCTTTCTTTCTCTCTCTCTCTCTCTCCCCCTCTCCCTCTCCCTTTCCCTCTCTCTTCCCCTGTCTCTACCTCTCTCCTCTTTCCTTTATCATAGAATTATTGCTTACTGTTTAGGCCAGTCTAATTTTCTGAGAGTTCAGTTCTTAGGTAAAAGATTATTATTCTCTATTTTAAGCTATTAATTCTTCTTGTCATTTTCTCCTCAGTTATCATATCCTTTAACATTATGTTTTTAATCTCTTTTTCCATTTCTCAGAGATACCCTTGTATGCCTTATGTCCAGAACATTCTTTTTGCTATCTCTGGCATTGTTTGGTTAAAGATTCTACTTAAGTTTTTGGAATTGCTAATTTCTTTTGAGGTTATCTGTTGGACTTCTCTTCCTCATTATTTAGTTGCTTTCTTCTGTTTTTTCATATTTTCAGCTTTAGGTTCTAGATTGAAGCTCTATGTTTGTGTTCTATTCGGCTCTCTTCTGTACTTAGATTAGATGGTAATGGTTAAGACTTACATGATCTTGAATTAGATCTCACCTTTTACAGGAATTCTTGGATTTTGGCTCTGATTTCCTGGTGACTTGACTTAGACTTGGCTTTCAGACTCCCAAGAAACTATTTTAATGACCTAGAAAAAATAACAACAGAATTCATATGGAACAACAAAAGGTCGAGAATTTCAAGGGAAGCAATGAAAAAAAAATTAAATGAAGGTGGTTTAGCTGTACCTGATCTAGCTTCTTGCTTCTCCTACTTGTACCATTCCAAATGCAGAGCTGCACCTTCCTTTTCAGATCCTATCTATATATTGTTGATTGAATTGCCGGTAGACTTCCTGCAAGGTCTCCAGCACTTTGTTTCTTGGGTGTTTCCCGACTCTTCCTCCTGCTGTGATTTTGCAGAGTTCTGGAAGTGGGCTGCTTGAGTGGTGCACTGCCTGAATCTGGAATTTGAAGTTCCCAGGTTTTAGTCTAGTACTGCAGAAGAACCTAGCTGAACTGCTCCCTAGACCTGAGTACTTCTCTGAAACGTTCTCTTGCTCTAAGTCATGCTGCTTAAAGATATTTAGGGTGCTAGTCTAGCTCTGTTTTATGGTCTGAGTGTTCTGAACTTGTCTCTTGCTCTAGATCCATACTCCTTATCCAGTTTTCCTTCTACTTATTCTCCACAGGACTCTTGAAGTCTTTGTGAGAGTGTAGAGTATATGGAAAAGTTTATAGCTGATTTTCTTCAGCTTTCTCCCTTCTGTCACATTTTTAGGGTTTTATATTTGTTTGTGGGGGATCAGGACTCTTATACCCAAATATGCCACCATCTTTCATAACTTCCTAACCCCCTCATGTTTAAGGTTTATTATAAGAAATTACTTGAGGGTAGTTAAATGGTGCAGTGGTTAGAGAGTACAGCCCTAAAGTCAGAAGGACCTGAATTCAAATCTGACCTCAGACACTTAATACTTTCTAGCTGTGCGATACTAGGAAAATCACTTAACCCCAATTGTTTCAGCAAAAAAAGAAAAGAAAGAAAGAAAGAAAGAAAGAAAGAAAGAAAGAAAGAAAGAAAGAAAGAAAGAAAGAAAGAAAGAAAGAGAAAGAAACAAAGGAAGAAAGAAAGGAAAAGAAAGAAAGAAAGAAACAAAGAGAAAGAAACAAAGGAAGAAAGAAAGAAAGAAAGAAAAAAGAAAGAAAGAAAGAAAGAAAGAAAGAAAGAAAGAAAGAAAGAAAGAAAGAAAGAAAGAAAGAAAGAAAGAAAGAGAAAGAAACTAAGAAAAAGAAATGACTTGTCTGAAGTTACATGTGTAATCAGTGGCAAAACTAAGGTTGTAAAGGACCTTGAAGGCTAAACAAACAAATTTTAATTTGATACAGTAGAAAATGGGGAGCTAAGGAGAGTTCATAAGCAAGGGAGTATTGTAGTGAGATGTTATCTATGGAAAATTATTCTGGCAACATTGTGAAAGATGGATCAGGAAAGGGTGGAGGCAGCAGTAATAGACAAAAGTTACAAAGAATAATAACTGGCATTTATTAAGTGCTTTAAAGTTTTCAAAGTATCTTATATAAATATATTTCATTTGATCTTCAAAATTAGCTTGTGAATTAGGTACTATTGATATCACCATCTTCTTTCTGCAGATGAGGAAAGTGAAGTGATTTGCTCATAGTTGTGCAGCTGCTAAGTGATTCTCAGTTGGGCTCTTTCTACTACATATTGGAGATATGAGGTCATGAAGGTCTTTACTAAAATGGGGAACATAGGAATGGAGAAAACTGAACGGAACTATATAAGATCACTGACAGGAATACTCTATGGACAACTTGTAGGGATGAGAGAGAAAAATGTGGTCTTCATGGCTCTGGATCTTAAAAATTTGCTTTATCTGTACTTATAAGAGTGTAACTAAGGCTAAAAAAGACCTCAGAGACCATCTAGTCTCCATCTCCCCTATCCCATCCCCAGGACTTAGGGATGCTAAGTGATTTGACCAATATCACATAGGTAGTATCAGAAGCAGGATTTGACCTCTGATCCTCTGACATCTGTGCCAGACTTCTTTCCTTGATAGATGAGGATAGGTGGAGCTTCTGGGGAAAGGCATAACCATTAACAAATCACTCTCTCCATTAGGGCCCTCTTGTCACTCCTCCATTGTGATGGCTCCATTAATGGAACAAACTCTGACTGAAGCATTCTCAGAAAAGGAAGGCAGATGAGCAGACAGGATGCTGGCAGAAGAGGATTCAGGCAGAGTGGCTCCCATAGGGCCAGATGGCAGGCAGCAGGAACTGACACAACCGTGGCTTGGGAATGAGAAGGGAGAGGCCCTTCAGAAGGGAGCATTACCTTAGAAAGCCACTGAGGATTTTAATTCAGAGACTGAGGACCCTCTGTCAGGAATGGATTGGCTTATGAACTAGGTCTCTGACCTCAATTGAGTTCCATTTATCCATCATTTTTCTTCCTCTAACCCAAACCCTAAATCTGTTCCCTCTCTACTCCTACACACACACACACACACACACACACACACACACACACACACACACACACATACACACACACACACACACTTCCAAGGTCAGTTAATCTTTAAGGGAGAATCCCATTGGCTATTCTCAGTCAGCAGAGGGAAAGTGATGCTCATGCCATATGGTTAGGGGATTCTAGTATCGTGCCCTAATTAACATGAGTCTCTGTAAAGTCAAAACTCAGCCGAGCGTGAGGCTCCCTGCACAGGGATGCTGTATTCGGAATAATCTGGTCACTCTCAGGGCCTCAAAGAGGAAGGCCTCTTTGGGAGGGAGAGCTAAAGGGCAGGCATGGGAAGGAGGGAGAGAGTCAGACTGGGGATGGAGAGAGCACACTATTGGATTGAGAACTGGTTGTGAATATGACTTACATTGAAAATCTACCCTCCCTCACTGCATTACCCAACCATCCCCCATCTATCCTTAATTTAGTCACACAGAGAAAAAGAGAGATTTGAGGCTTCTGTCCTGGCAGGGTGGGGAGTGGAGGGTTTGGCTAGTGTCACTATAATCATTCATTTCATTAAGTAAGTTAGAGTACTCCAGAAAATCCGGAGCTCTGAATGCTTCCCCCATCCGGGGAATTAAATTGATCCTCTGCATCCTAATGCCCCAGCTTTGTGACTGTTAAATCCTTCTGTCCTACTTTCTATTTAGCCAGGGGGATATAGCCAACAGTTATTCATTGAACAGACTCTTACTGAAGATCCACCACATCCAGTAAAATTCAATAGTGGGTACTTTAAAAAAAATCATTCCTTTCCTTACTAATCAGTCATTTGAAAACAATTATGAAGCATTTACTATGTTCTAGGCACTGTGCTAAATTCTGAGGATACAAAGAAAAGCAAAAACACAATTGTTGCTTTCAAGGAGACAATGGAATATTCTAATGGAGGAGACAAGTAAATAATTATGTATCTAAAAGATATGTATATGGTGCAAATAAATACTAAGCCCAGAAGAAAGGCTTTTGCATATGTGGAGTGGGTGTAGATCTGGAGGGTTGGAGAGAGGTCTGGGCTAGACCTCCTGCAGAAGGTGAAATTTGAATAGAGTTTTGAAAGTTGTCAGGGAAGGTAGGAGGTCAAGATAAGGAAGGAGAACATTCCAGTTAGAGGTACTGGCCAGTGAAAAGCACAAAAACAGGAGTTAGATTGTTGAGTGTGAAAAAAACAGCAAGAGGCCCTTAGAGTTGGACCATAGGATATGTACTCTAAAGAGAGGATGATTCCCAGGTTCTTTGGAGCTTACAGTGGAGAAACAGTATTTTATAGTTACTCCTGAGTGGAATAGGGAATAATTCGAATTTGTTGAGTAGAAAGTTTATCTGGGCACACCTGTGTTTTGGGAGAATCACTTTGGCAAGTGACTGGTTGGAATGGGAAAGACTTGAGGCAAGAAGACCAATTATATGTGTATTGTAATATTTCAGGAGAGAAGGGATGAGCGCCTAAATTGGAGTGGGAGCTCTGTGAATGAAGCTGTAGGGAAGGAGATGAAAACAAGAGATGTGATAAAGATATGACAACAGATTGAACATTTAGGGTCAGTGCAATCTAATCAGAAAGATGGGTAAACACATAGGAAAAGCTAAATCGCTATATGAGCAGCATATGGCCATGTGCCAAGGGGTGAGAGGAGGAAGATCAGTGTGGGCTTAAGCTCTCTGTAGAAGATGTGGAACCGAATCTAAACCTTAAACATTGGATTGAGTGAGATTTACTTGGGTGGAGAGAAAGAAGTAAGGATGGAGGGAATTGAAGAAGACCCAGTGGAGTAGGGGAGCAATGTGAACACAACATTCTTGTTCAGAAGGCAGTGAAACCAGTCTGTTAATAGAAGTGAGTCAGTAGATTGGAGCCAGATTATGGAGAATCTTCAAAGACAGGCAATTTAGACTTTCCTCCCTCAAGGCTTCGAATCCCCAGCTCCTCCCTGGGTTTTCTAGCACAAAGTAGTTACTACATAAATGCTTGTGGAGTGAATGATGGACTTCGTTAGCTATTGCCTCTCACCTTGCTTCATATGGCCTCTGACCAAGAGTTATGAAAGATACCCAGGAAAAGCCTCATTGTCCATCTTCAAGATAAAAATGGGGCCAGGACAAAGATAAAGCCACATTTGGGAGGGGGATGAGGTGTGAAATGAGGGGAGACTGGGTCCAGGATGAGGGCAATTCCCAGACATCATTGTTGTGAAGGGTTCTACTCTTTCTTTCAATTCAATCATTAATGAGCCCAGCACCAAGCACAGGGAATTGAAAGGGGAAAAAAATGAGGAATGTATATAAGGGTTATATAACCCTTATAAAACTTATATAACTCTTGAAAAACTTATATAAGGGTTTTTAATGTGAGATCTGTGAATCTGGAATTTTAAAAAATATATTTTAATAATAACTATAATTCAAAATATTTGACTTCCTTATCTTGTGTAATTTATTTTGCATTGAAAAACATTATTCTGAGAAGGATCCTTAGATTTTACCAGAGAATGACAAAGGAATCCACCACATCCCAGGTTAAGAAGCTTTGTTCTGCTTTGATCAAACTAATCCACAAATGTTAATTAAGCACTTTCTACATACTAGGCCTTGGGCTAGATTCTGGAGATACAAAGACTAAAATGAAAGCATCTCTACACTCAAGGAGTTTACATTCTATCAGTAATCATGATTAGTTTTTAAGGTCTCAGAAGTAGTAAAGCAACTGGAGATTAAAGGCCAATCTCCCAACCATAGAGGATGGGTCCAAAACTTGGTTATTAGGAGAAAGCTTGCTCTCATAGGTAGTGTCTGGTGAATAGTAGTCTTGAATATGGCAGCTAGGGACCTGGCCTGGAGTCAGGAAGACTCATCTTCTCAAGTTCAAATCTGACCTCAGACACAACCCTGTTCATCAAAGTTTCCTCATCTATAAAAATGAGCTGGACAGGGAAATAACAACCACTTTAGTATCTTTGCCAAGAAAACCCCAAATGGGGTCACAAAAAGAAGGGCATGACTGAAACAACTGAATAACAACAGGTAAATTTGGATTATCTAATTCACAGGATTATTGTGAGAATCTATTGAGATATGAAAATGCATGATATAAACGAAAGCTGCTAATAGCAGTTGCAATTTTTTTTAAGTTAAAAATTCACAGCCCAAAGAACATGTTGCAAAGAGAATCTCAGAACCTCAGATCATATGATAATTCTTGGTCAAATAATCTGAAAGTCAAAGGTAGATACACAATAGCCAATCTGACCTGAGATTAGTGGTATACTTGTAAATGTTTAAAAACCAGCTCCCTGAAAAAAAAATATGTACCCATAATAAACTTTTAAATTTAATCTTCATTATTAAGATTTTTTTCATCACTTCCTGAAATCTAGAAAATCAACAAAACTAATCAAGTTCTGATTTGGCGAGGCTGAGGATTTCCAACGTGTAAGTGTCCTTATTAAACAGTTGGCCAGCTGGTTCAAGCTAAGACCCTAAGGCTCCTCTGACCATCACAGAATCTCAGAGTTAGGAAAACTTCATCACCCATGGAGCTCAGCCAATCACTATAAAGGAATCCTTTGACAACATTCCAAAGTGGTTGGCTAACCTTTGTTTAAAAGCATGTAGTGGGTGGGGGAGCAGGGTATCATTACTTCCTGAGGCAAGCACATCCAATTTTGAACAGTTCTAATTTTCAGAAGTTTTTCCTTAGAGCAAGCCTAAATCTGGCCTTCTTTCACCCATTTCTTCTAGTAGTTTTGACCAAGCAGACCGAGTCTAATCCTTCTTTCTCAAAATTCTTATGAATCAGGTTCTCCTTAAATCTTCTTTTCACCTTTTTCTTCAAAAAGCCCCTAAGTCTTCTTTATTTCCTTCAAAATGGCCCTCCTGTGGCATCATCTCTAGGCCCTTCATTCTGGTCAAATATTTTTCTGAGTGGTTTCTACCCTAGCCACCTCTCACACCTCATCAGAGTCAGTCTTCATCCATCTGGCTTATGAATATGGCAGAATAATTACAGTAGGGGTGATGACTTGTCACTTCCCATTTGTGGACCATTCTGGTACAGAAATGACATACTTCCCCACCTTAAAAAAATACAGTACTTAGGAGATTTCCCTAACACCCCAAACCCATGGGTACAGGGCAGGTTGATGAACATGTTTAGCTTATCTCCTCCCCTAAGAGAAAAAGGTCTGGGAAGGAAATCCCACCTTCCTCTGGTATTTCTTACAGCAATGTGTTTCCTGAAGCTGCTCTCAAAATCTTATCCAGAAATTGAGGAGGCAACCCCTTTTCCTCCCCCTTATTTATTAGACTTCTTCCTCTCCCCCTCAACACCACACTTAATTGAAAGGCAACAAGAATGCAGCCATGTCTGTGAAAAGTTCTCTTCTCAAAGGTCTCTTGGAGAGATTTCTGTACCAGGGCTTGAAGCTGCACCAAAGTGTTCCTCCCCGTCCCTCAATGTTACTACATTCTGAGTCACTACCACATGGACAGGCTGAACTCAGTGCTGGGAAAAGACAGTACTGGAATCCACTATGAAATACTGATAATACCTCTCTGACCCATTTTGCTCCCTCCCTTCATAGTCTTGGAATATATTTCATCTCTTCTAAGAAGAACTGAGAAATAGATGATGGTTGAGGTGGGGGAGGAGAAAGAAATACATTTTCCTTTACCACTCACACCACTTTCCCAAAATTCACAAAACTTATTACTATTCCCCTGAATCTGGGATTCTAATTGAAAAAAAATAAGCAAAATCTAACTGAGGAAAAACTAAGATAAGAGACTTGGTGAAAATAACTGAAGAAGAGAAGTTTAAGGTTATGTATGAATAAGGAATTCATTGATATGTTCACAAAAAGAGCTGAATTTTGTAAATTAAAACTAATGTATAACTTGATTATCTCCTGGACTCTCTTCTCTTTTCTACATACATCAGGTGATCTCTTTAGCTCCCATGGGTTCAAATATAACCTCTATATGGAAACCTTCCAGATCATATATTCAGTCCTAGTTTCTCTCCTGAGCTCCAGTCTCAATATCACACCACCTACTAATTATTAGACATTTCAAAACTGCTATCCTAGGACATCTCAAATTTTACACATATTCATCTTTCTTCCTAAACCCATCCCTCTTACAAATTTCCTTGTCAAAGAGATCACTGTTCTTATAGTCACCCAGGTTCATGACCTTGGTGTCCACACCAAGGTCATCCACTATGAACTCCCTCTTCTCTCTTCCTCACTTTATACCACAAAGTTGCCTTCTGCCACTATCTCCTCCTTTACTCCTGTCTTACATGAAGAGATGGCCCTACTCCTTACCAAGGTAAACCCCCTCTATTTGCACAAGCAATACCCTTCCATCCTATATCCTCCAAAAGATTACCTCCTCCATCATCCCTACTCTTTAACTTATTTTCAATCTTTCTCTGTCTGTTAATTTCTTCTCTCTTTCCTATAAATATAGCCATGCCTCCCCCATCCTAAAAAATCCTCAATCATTCTATCCCCACTCTTACTCTATAGCTCTGTTGACTTTCGTGGCTAACCTCTTTGAGAAGACCATCTACTACAAAGGTTTCCACTTTCCTTCCTCTTACTTTCTCAGAACAAGCCTACCTGGCAATCAGATACCCCACTAAAAATCTTTGCCCAGTATGCTAGAGCCATTAGGCATGAGGGCCTGAGGTAGCAGTTATAGAGGAACAGGAGTGTGATAGTTTATGCTACTGGATAGAAAATAGAAAAGCAGAGTATCTAAGAAAGAAGGCTGAAAATAGAGAGGAGGAAGTAATGCTTCGCTTTAGGATCTTCAAACCCTAATAAATTTTCAAGTTAGTTATTTCCCCTTCCTCCCCTTATTATACCCAGGAAATACTTTGATACATCTCAATCTATGCAATGAGATGATTTAATCTCTAAGCAGCTGGGGCTTGTTTGAGTCATTACAGCAAGGATCTTAATGATCAGAGATTTAGAACTAGATAGAGACCATCAAGTCTAACTGTCTTTTTGCGGATGAGGAAACTAAGGCTCTAACAAGGTAAATGACTTGCCCAGGAACCTATAGCTAATACGTATCAGAGATTTGAACCCAATATTTCTTAACTCCAGTCCTACTTCCCTGTTTATTGCACCATGATGTCATTGAATTCTCCCACTTATTTATCTCACTAGTGGGTCATGGCATGTCCATTGGCCTAGTGAAGGGATATACAGTTATCCCTTCCTCATCTTGGGGTTAGGGACATGACATTCCTGCAATCTGGAAAATCTTTAAAATTTTTGTCTCTCCCTTTGTGTCAGAGAAGAAGGTTGAATTATTATTGTTTCAAAAGATAAAATATATTACTGTTATATAATACTCTACATATATTTTATACATTTCTGATTTTATGTTGTCTGCTGGCCTTTGTCTATTGTCAGTGGCTTTTACAAAACTCCCCTAAATTCCCATTTAATTTCTTTTACCAACCCACAATATATCAAAACCTCAATAGGCAAAGTCATGATGCAAAAGGAATAACTGTAATTTATTTTCTAATTGCTTATAAAGATTATTTTTGCTGGAGATGTTGGGGATATAACTAAATTGATGATAAAAGTTCAGAGCATAAAATGCCATGACTTTTCCTCTGCCTTTTACTGACTTGTATATTATGAAGGCAGGAGTATTTTCCTTAGGGAAAATTGTTTATTATGAAATCACAGTAACCAGATACAGAGGAATTCTGTATAAGGGAATGTGCTGAGTTACCAGAAGGTTTTTTATTGCTTGTTTCTATCAACCTTTGTGTTATTGTTGAGTTGTTTTGATCATTTCTGACTCTTGGTGACCCCCTTTGAGGCCTTCTTGGCAAAGATAATGGAATGGTTTGCCATTTCTTTCTCTAGCTTATTTTATAAGTGAGGAAACTGAGGCAAACAGAGTTAAGTGGCTTGCCCAGGTCATACAGCTAGTAAATGTTTGAGGCCAGATTTGAACTCAGGAAGATGAGTCTTCTTGACTCTAAGCCCAGGATTCTTTGCACTAGCTGCCCCCATGAAGACCTTTATAAAATCTCTAAAAACCTTCTTTTGCTGACTGCATATCCTGCAGAGCATTACTGTGAACCAGAATCCTCCCTTTCTAGGTCATTGGGCACAGAAGGCATTCTTCCTCTCATGGTACAGTGAAAAGAATACTGTTAAGAAGAAGGCACTGGGAGGGGGATATAAGTACAAAGAATGAAATAATCCCTACTTTCAAAGAGCTTCAAATCTTAGATCTGTCACTATCTATCTAATTTTAGGCAAGTCACATAACTCTGGGACTCAATTTCTCCATCTATAAAATGGTTAGGATTTGGAATCAATGCCCTCTGAGATCCCTTCCAGTTCTGGATCAGTGACTCTCTGATACTTTGAGCTGAGGATGGATTCAAATCACATTTGTTCAAAGGCTTTCCAGTTTTAGATGTGTTTCACCAAAGTATCATTTTCTTCCTTTCACTACCACTACCATTTATGCCATGGGGACTTCCCCTTAGTATATAAATAAAAGGGAATACAATTAACTGTTTAGTGAAAATACTGGTTCTTGAATACATAAGTGAGTGTTTTTCTTCAAATAGTACAGGGAGGATTTTTTTAGATCAGAGGTGTCAAGCTGAAATAGAAAAGAGGCTATTAAACTATAGATAAGGATCCCTGGGGCCATACATTGACTTAGAAAACCTCATATTAACATTTTCTAGGTTATATTATATTATTATTTTTCAAAAATATTTTTCAATTATATGTTATCTGGTTCTGGGAGTACTGCAGAATACATTCATGTTTGATTATCTCTGGGCTATATCTTCAGGGCCCCCAGCATCCACAAGCATTAAATGATACTCCTGTCCCAAAATAGAACATACACACACACATATTTGTTCTATATGTAATATATATGTATACATACACACACATACACACACATATATATATTACAGCAATACTATTATTGTCTTGAGCTTTAATGCTAGCCCAGTGTAAATAAGATTTAGATCATAGATTTAGAGTTTCTGAGCCCAACCCTTCTCATTTCACAGATGAAGAAACTAAGGCTTAGATAAGACACTTTCCCAAGACCACAAAGTAATAAATGATGAGTCAGAATTTAAGCCTAAGCCTTTTTGAATCCAAGTAGAATATTCTTTCCATCAAGAACCAGATACTGTTTTTCCTAACATGATTGCCAGAATTATTCAAGACTGGGTTCCTAATGATGATTTTTTAAAAAGTCATAAACACCACTAAAAGGCAAAGATCCATCACATAAAGGATCCACTCAAAAGAATTATTCTTGAGTAATATAGGCCACTCCCAAGGAGGAGTTCTAAATTACTATTATTGTGTTGTGGCTGTTATTTTATCTATAGACATTATTAGTTTAAGCATATGGGATAGCTTCCTAAAGTGACTACAAAGAGCAATAATCACTTGAGTAAAACAGATTCTAATATATATGTTAAAATCAATCATTTTTTTTAAATGAAAAGAACAAAAAGAAAGTTGTAAAACTGTATACTACGTGATTATAATGAGCAAGAAACTTTGGTCCTAGAGTAGAAGAACGCGTAACTTCCTTCTTTGCAGAGGTGGGGACTGTGAAGGTATAATATTGTATATGCTGCCAAACTCAGTATCTGTATTATTCAGTTTTAGGTAACCTAATATTTTTCTCTTCCTTTGTCATAATGAAACAATCTGTACTCTTAAGGAGTAAACATTATAACAGTGCTTCATATCTCAGGTTTGACATTTACTACTGTGTGATTTTGAGTGAGTTACTTAACCTCTCTGAGATGACCTAAGGACCTTGGGTTCTTCTTTTATAAAATAAAGGACTAAGAATAATAAGATGGCTCAATGGAGAGGGGATAGTGGAGGGACATGTTTGGAAATGAAAATAGTTTAAAAAACAGTATGTATTAACTATTTTAAAAGGAAAAAAAAAACCCTTGTAGTTTTTTTTTCCCCCCATATCTTGTGTTGAAAATCTAAACTTAATTGAGGGGGAGAGGGGCAGAGGGAGCATTCACTTTATAAAAAGGTCCTTTACCATAGGATTTGTCTCTGGTTCTTTAAGTGAGTTGATTTTCTAGATTATTTAAAATGTGATTCAATTGACCAAGATGTAATTAAAACACATTTTCAGAAAGATCCTTTGCATAAAGTGAGACCCACCCATTTGCTTTATGTTTCAGAATTTTTCTTCAATTTAAGAAGACTGCTCTCCTTCCTACCCTACCTGTACCTATTTTAAATTTATTTGATGGATTCTTATTTAAATTCTTACCACCTTCTTGATAGAACCAATACCCCTCAGATGTGACTGATGATAGCTAAGCATAATCTCTCTAATGAAAGTAGTCTTTTTAAAAAATGAAACATATAATTAAATACCTCTCAATTTGCCTTAAAGAAGGCCACAGGGAAGAGATAGATTGAGGTGAACTATGGTAACAGGCTTCAAAGAATTGTCCATGAGGGACAGCCAATCAGAACCAGAGTCTCTTCCACTCTGTCCTTCAAATTGTATTTGGGATAGTAAGATGGATTCTGGCACAGTTTTGATACAAAAGAATTTCTCAAACTATTTGGGCCACAGAACACTTTTGGATATTATGATGGGATGCTAGTCAGAGATGACCCTGATATGGAATAGCTCTGGATAAAGAATGAACATGAGGAAATTTCAGAGCAAAATTTAAAAAAAATTAAGCCTGCTCCCCACTTCTGTCTCTGTCTTTCTCTCTGTCTGTCAATCTCTCTTTCCCTATATGTGTGTATATGTGTATGTATATGTGTATGTGTGTTTATCTCCATGTGTATATATTTGTATGTGTATGTGTATATATTTGGAGAGATCAAGATATGTATGCATCTGTACACACACACATTCACAATTATGGAAAACTGCTACAAAGGATTTGCATTTAATGCACATGCAGGATATTACCCTTTTCTTATATGAACATTTTGATTTCTGAAAGAGGCAGAAAAAGAGCATTGGTATAAAGAAAATTGAAAATAATCAACTTTAGAAAAAAAGATAAGTGGGCACAGTGGGTAGAGTACCAGCCCTGAAGTCAGGAGGACTTGAGTTCAAATCTGACCTCAGATACTTAACATTTCCTTGCTGTGTGACCCTGGGCAAGTCATTTAACCCCAATTGCCTCAGGGGAAAAAAAAGATAGGGGAAAGATAGACTATTGTTCCAACGAATGGACAGAGAATTGTTTCAGCTTGAGAAAGAGAAACTTCTCATAGACCAGACCAGAGTTTGGCAATTCTCTCACTTCATACAATTGTTTGTGATTGAAAAAGAGTAACACTTTCTCAGCACTCTGGAAACAGTGCTATATACTAAAAGAGTTTCATTGTCCCATGAATATCAAAGAAACAACTTTGTTTAGCAATAGAGCTATGAAAACTAGAAGGGGAACAGGTAACAGAAATGTAGTTTTGCCCTGTTGGTGATATATTGTTAACTGTACCCTAAAGAGACCTGGGAGGGTTGTGAGTTTTTCCATACATATGGGTTTCTCTGATTATTTTCCTTCCTTATAGACTACTATGCGTGCCCACATATTTCCATGGGCATTGTATACACTGGTAGGAGAATGTGACCCAGATTTGTGATAAAATATGTTTTGATTTCTTTTGCCTTTTTTTTTTCCTATTGAGCAGATGTCGTAATTATTTTCATTTTAGTCTTCTATTAAAACTTGGTTTTGTCTTATCATTAAGCAAATGTTTCATGTTTAAAGAGTCATTGATGTCATGGAGACTGATTTTGTGTAAACGGAAAAAACGCTTTTGATAGTTCAGGAGCCTGGAAGTAGCAAGTATTATGAGAATATATCTTTACATATACCAGGGTTGCTCCTAGAAACCTGAGAGAAAATTAGCTTGATGATCATGATTTGCCCCACATATCCCAACTCTAAGCAAAGCCCCCAGGAGTGTGAGGGCATATTAGGGTGCATGTGAACTCAGAGAGAGAAAAATAGGGTTTGGATACCATCTTAGATATCTATGCCTATAGAATGCACTGCCCACATGGATCCATAGTCATACTCTTTACACAGATGATATATGTTAATATTTAAGGGTCGAGAAACATTGCTATAATCAAAATTGTCGCATGAAATCCTTACTCACATCATGTGGGACATCATGCTGCTGGGAAACACAATTTGAGAAACACTGAAATAGGAAATTGAAAAGTATTTGAGTGCCTACTGACCTAGAAAGGCAAATAGCATAGTGGAAAAAAAACTGGACTTGGATTCAGAAGGCTTGAGTCATGTCACTCAGTGGTATGACTTTAGGTAAGCTACTTCAGACTTCTGAGACTCAGTTTTTCATCCATAAAATGGAGGTAATATGAACATACTCAATATCACAGGTTGTTGAAAGTGAGATAATAGTGCCACTTTAAATGCCTATTATGTGCCAAGCACTGTGCTAAGCTATTATAATGTGCCATTATTAATTTAAAACTATAATTATTACTAAGATTAATGATTTATTATTAATAGTCTGTTATTAAGTGTATGACCCTATGCTAGGCATTTAGAAGAATACCAAAAAAGTGTAAGACATGGTCCAAATGAGATGTTAGTAGTAGTTACTATGTAACAATAAAGTACCCCATAGTCAATAAGCATTTGTTAAGTGCCAAGCATTACATATAATTATTATATGCTGTTAATAATTTTTATTAAAATAATAACATGGTAATAGGTTTGTGGTCCTATGCTAGGCACTTAGAAGGATGCAAAAAAAGTTATAAGACATAGTCCTTCAAAGAACCAACAGTTTAGTTGGAGAAAATGATAATCAGTTTTGTGGAGTTCTAACATTAAGGGTATATATTCCCTGATGACTTTAGAACTAATGCTGCTTCTTCCATTCTTTCCTTCAGACAGGTCGAATTGAGCCCAACTATCCCAAAGTTTGTGGTCACCAGGGCAACGTTCTTGACATCAAATGGAACCCCTTCATTGACAACATCATTGCATCCTGCTCAGAGGACACATCAGTAAGTAGGAAGTAAGATAAAGTGACTTTCCCCAATGGGAGATGTATACTCGAAGGAAGGAAGGAAGGAAGGAAGGAAGGAAGGAAGGAAGGAAGGAAGGAAGGAAGGAAGGAAGGAAGGAAGGAAGGATGTGTGATGAAAAACAAGTGACTAAATCTCCTCACCCTTCAGTTTCCTCATCTTTTAAAATGGAGATGGATTGTGATGAAAGTGCTTTATAAATCTTAAGTCACTAAATAAATGTGAACCATTATCATTATTCTTTTAACATCATCTCAAAAAGTAATTCTATACCAAGACCAAGGCCAGTTGGCCCTGGATAAGTAATTGTGAACTAGATAAAAGACTTTTCTTCCCTCACCTGAGAGGCTTAGAACAAGAATGAATGAATGATTTGCAAGACACAAAGGAAGGCAAAAAAAAAAATCTAAACACAAAAATAGTAATGAATCAAAATGATCCAATAGCTAACTTGGATACCTATATGCTGGAAGGGAGGCAGTGGAGTACCATGGAAAAAAGAAATTCAGAGGGAAATGACCTGAATTTGATTCTCAGTTGCACTATTTATTACATATTAAACTTTTGAGTAAATCACTTAACTTATACAGGCCGAAGTTTTCTCAAGTATAAAATGGAGGGGTTAGACTATTTTGCTTTTTGTAAAATGGCATGATGTTAGGAATATGATTGGAATAAGTTTCATAATTTAGCAACTTTGAAATACCTAATCTGAATTTATTATGAAGTTAAACTTTCAAGTTCTCTCCAAGTCTGAGAAGTGACTAAAACAAGATAAGATTAAGATTGTTGTGACTGTGAAGGTTATTTAATCCTTGGAAATGCTAGGAGCTCTGCAGATCTAACCTATCCTTGACAATGTAATACTTCATTATTACACTTTAATGGTATATTCTAGGATCTTACCACAGCACTCTAATTATAGATTCACTGTTTTGTAGATTTCAGGCTCTACTCTTTCATTTCATTTTTTGTTTGTTTTTGTTCTGGTTCTTTATTTGATACATTTGCTGATTTCCAGTATTTTGGACCTTCTTCCTAGTTGCTTATCCATCACATGTCCCAGATTAATAACTTGGGATATAGTTCATCTCGGCCTAATGACTTGGGCTTATCAAGGACAGCTAAATGTTCTCTCCCTATATGGTCTAAAGCTATCACAGTATCACAGAATCTCAGAGCTAGAACAGAATTCTGAAGCCATCTACTTTAGCCTATACCAAAACAAGGATGTTCTCCAACATGTGACAAAATATTATTCAATCTTGCCTCTGTATTTCTCTTGTGTTTCAATTCAGAACTGGACAAATTCTTAGTCTATGCAAATCAGAGTTCATTCTCTCTGGCATAGAAAATAGAAGCAAAATAAAAGATGAATAATTCTGTCTGTTTTCCACTCTTCATTATAATCATATCATCCACCTTCAGCAGAAGCTCTTTCTGTCTTTTTTTAATCCCCCCAGCATAGGTTTAAAAAAAAACCTTTTAGTTTTGTTTTTTAAAAACATCCTTCATGTGATTCAGCTTATTAGTGCCTCATCACTATTCTAACAGAAAATGTTCTTATATTGTTCTTTTATATTCATCTTCACTTGTTTTCCCTTTTCTTCTCTCTTCTATATGTACTTTTTAAAACCTGTTTTATCATTGAATTTTCTGAGCACATAATATCATCTTACTTATTACCCATATTTGTATACTTAAAGTAGCTTAAGTGATTTATTAAATAATAGTGTAAATAAAATGATAAAAATGTGTTACTTCCAATGAAGCTACTTTCCAACAAACCCATGCACAGAGTTAATCTTTATAGGAGTTTGTAGGGGATAACCACTCATAAGGAACATGTTTCCATCCACACATAAAGAAATGCACATGAATATGAGGCCAGGACACACATGTGGAGGGGCAAGTGACACAGAACTGCTGATGTCATTGTGATGTTCTCTGACAACTCTAGTCCCAACAGGTATTGCTCTCTCAGGCTCCCTGGAAAGTGCCTCTCTCTCTCCATTTCAGTTATTTGTCAGCTTTCCAGTCTCCTAATACTCTGAAACAATATCCGCAAAGAATTTCTGTGGTTGCAATTCATTTACCAGCTCTTTTAGCCACCTCCACCATCCATTGGAGGGAAATGATGCTGTCTTTAGTAAACCTCTCCTTGAAGAAAAGAGTTTATAGTTTTTTCATTCAGTCATTTCAGACTCCTCTGTGAGACTTAGCTGAAGTGGAACTTTGTCCTGCATCTCCCTGCTAGTGGTGCTGTGGTTAGTAAGCCTTTTCCCTGCAAGTAAATCTGTAGCTATTTGCACTTGGTATTCTCAGTCAATAACTATCAAGCTTTTTTCAGCTCCTCTTAGACTCAGCTAACCTGAGACAAATGTCTGTAAAGGTTTCTTTATTCTTTTCAGTTGATATCTATGATTTTTTTTTCTAGACTTTTCCTTAGTCATGCTGCATGTATGAGGAGGTATAGACGCTGAAATCAGTTCTGACCTTTGAATTCATTTTAGAATTCTTTTATTAACTACTTCCCTTCTTTTAAATTCTTCTCTGATCTAAAATGTATCAAATGAGTGATAACTTACTTCCCCTGACTCTCTCAGTTCAGCTGATCATTCACTTAGTTTTAGTCCTTAAGTCTTATCATATAAGGTGACTGAGTTAAATCTACTCAGAGCTCTTCTTCCACATACTTCCACATAATTCTACATTGAGAGACACTATGATAAACGAATTGTTTTATTCTTACCTGAGCAGCCCCCTTTTTTCTATGCAAAGTGGCAAGAACTCTCCTGACTAAAGAATTTTAAGAAATACCATGAACTTTGGCTCATATTCCTCCCTAACTCTTTCTTTCTGTTTCTGTCTCTCTTTGTATCTTTCTCTTTTTCTCCCTGTTTCTATCTCTTTCCTCTTTCCAGATATTTTCAAGGAAAAAATATTGCTGGCATTGAAATTTTCTCCTAGAACATGAAGGTTGCATGGAACATAGTTTGGGATATGCTATTTTATAGGTTTGGGCTTTTGAAGTCAACTCTTTAAGATAGAACAGAAAATACTGTTAAATAGATAAGTAGCAATTTCTTCATATGTATCAGAAGAGTATATGGACCTCTCTCCAAAGGAACATGAGATCTAATTGGAAGGAAAATTTACACAGGAACCATTGCTAAATGAGACAGCATGATCATAACTTAATTTATGTAGCTCTTTACAAAGCACTCAACTTCCCCAAACCCTGCCACATAAGTAATAACAATGCTATTATATCCATTTTACAGATGAAAAAACTCAAGAGATGTTGTACCAAACAACTAATATATGAGGGAGCATACCTGCTGCCTTTCATGTAAGACTGTGTGGTACAAATTAAAAAAAAATTATAGGATTCCATCTAATTCTTAGCGTGCAACAAGAAATTTGGTTTTACATACATATATTGTATTTAGGATATACTGTAACACATTTAACATGTATGGGATTGCCTGTAATCTAGGGGAGGGTGTAAAGGGAGGGAAGGGAAAATTTGGAAAAGAAGTGAACACAAGGGACAATGTAAAAAAAAATTACCCATTTATATGTACTATCAAAAAATTATAATTATAAAATTAATTTTAAAAAATAAAAAAAAATAAACTTATAGGATTCCGAGAAGGAAAAGACCAGTAAAGAGTAGGGAGTCAAGGGAGGAAGGCTACATGGAGAAAAAGGGATATGAGCTGAGTCTTGAAGGATGGGCATCGGAAATGGATAGGTGGGATGAAAAGAGGAGGTATCATAACAAAGGAAATATCCAGCTTGAGCAAAGGAACAAAGAGAGGCAGGCAAGAGAAGAGGGCATTGGGTGGAGGGGCAGTGTAGTCAGTGATCCATAGAGAAGGCGATTACATCCTGTGACCTAGGGAGGAATTAAGCTCCTGTGCACAGCTGCTAGGCCCCTGCTGACCTAGAAGGGGCTTTGAGCATTCAATTCCCTGAAGACAGGGTAGCTTTAGTATTCCCAGTCTTTCCCTTCTTTTTGAAAAGCCATTGCTAAGGCTTTATGATTGTATTTTGTTTATTCCTTCTGCTATTTCCATTTTAAATTTCTGGGCCTTAGTTTCCTTATCTGCAAAATGAGGGGATGTACTAGAATGAATCAAAAGCATTCTTCTTATGTGTCAAGCACTATGCAAAATGCTTGGGATACAAACAGACACACACAGTATCATCTATTCAAAGCTAGAATGGACTTCTGAGGTCACTGAGTCCAATTAGTCCATGTGTCTGAGACAAGATTCAAATCCAAGACTTCCTGCTTCTGTATCTAGTACTCAATCCATACTATACCCTGCCATCAAAGAGCTTAGGTTTGGATAGGGAGAAACAGCTCATTGAAGAAATGAATTCTAAGCTTCCTTTTAAACTTCTAACCTTTCTAAGCTCCAGCATTCTTAGAGCTTATTTCGAAGGAATGAATCCATCATCAGCATACATGTCTTAGTAGAGCTTCAAACTACCTATTTAAGATCACCTATTTAAACCTCTCATTTTATACATGAACAATAGACGTCTCAGAATTCAAATTCAAGTTGACATCTTCAAATGCAGTGTTTTTCCCACTGGCTTAAAAAACAAAACAAAACAAACAAACAAAATGACCCATAAGCCCTGAATTTCAGATTCTTCATCTCTGAAGTGCAAGTAATAAACTCTTTTTGTAGTGGCAGAGAATTGGACATTGAGAGGATGCCCATCAATTGGGGAATGACAAAACAAGCTGTAGTATAGGATTGTGATGGAATACCATTGTGCTGTAAGAAATGATGAGCAGGCTGATTTCAGAAAATCCTGAAAAACTTACATGACCTGATGCAAAGTGAGGTGAGAAGAACCAGAACTTGTACACAGTACACAGTAACACAGTAGCTGTAGAGGGACAGCTAAGTGGAGCAGTGGATAGAGCACCAGCCCTGAAGTCAGGAGGACCCGAGTTCAAATCTGACCTCAGACATTAACACTTCATAGCTGTGTGACTCTGGGCAAGTCACTTAACCCCAATTGTCTCAATAAAGAACAAAAAACAATGATATCGTACAATGGTCAACTGTAAATGACTTAGCTATTCTCAAAAATATAATGATTCAAGACAGTTTTGAAGAACTTATAATAAAAAATGTTATCCACCTTCAGAGAAAGAACTAATATGGAGTCTGAATCCAGATTGAAGCATACATTTTTAAACTTTATTTTATTTTAACTTTTATTTTTTTTTTGTGTATAGAGAAGTGTCTGGAGTTTTTGTTTGTTTGTTTTTGTTTTTTTACAACATGGCTAATATGGAAACATGTTTTAATGACTGCACATGTATAGTCTATATCTAATTTCTTGCCTTCTTTCTCACTGAGAGAGGAAGTGAAGAAGGGAGAGATTTGTAACTCAACATTTCAAAAAAAAATTAAAAATTGTTTTAGATGTAATTTTTAAATATTTATATATTAAATATAAATTTTTACATTAAAAATATAAGCAATAATACTTTGCAATACAATAATAATAGTACCTTCCTCACAGGGTAGTTGTAAGGCTCTAAAAAGTAATTTATGTGAAGCCCATTGTAAACTTAGGTACCCACAAAAAAGAATCATAGATTGACATGACTCAGGCCATATGACATAGTTTCTTGATTTGACAGAGGAGGAACTGAAGTCTAGTGACTTGCCCATTGTCTTCTAGGAGGTGGCTAAGGTATGATTTGCACCCAGATTTCCCTGAGAATTTCTGTGATCTATCACCTATTTTATATAAATGCCGATTATTTTTCAGATATTGCTTATAAGGCCAGATGTGTTTTGATGGGCCCATCAGATACCACCAAATCCTCCCTCTTTCTCATACTTCCCTCTCTTCCTTTATATTCTTGCTCATACTTCCAAGTTTAATATGATCCTTGGGTTCCATTCTTTCTGTACTTCAGCTCACTTCAAGTGCCACCTCCCCCTAGAGACTTTTTTGATCCCCTTTCCACCCTTAAATCTGGAAGTAATCTCTGAAACTCCCAGGATGCTTTATATGGACCTCTCCTTTGTACTTAGTGTATAATTTGCATTGTAGTTACTTATTTGCCTGCCTGCCTTTCTTCCTCTAATAGGGCAGGGGTTGTGTTTGATTTCATCTTTGTATCCTCAAATTGGCACAGTGCCCTGCACGTAGGAGATTTAAATTGAATAGATTGAGTCACTCAGCCTCAGTTTCTTCATCTGTAATGAGAGAGTCTCTGAGCTCCTTTCAAGGGATCTTGTATTCTTGTGATTTGATGAGTATAATCCTGACCATTTGTTTGGAAATCTGAGAGGGATGGTATCAGGGTAAATCACAAGGGCTAGTTCTTTTTTCCTTTGGCATTAAAAGGAAGCAGGAAAGCATGTCACAGCAGCTTTGCAGTACTGAAGGATCTCCCACTTCTCCCACCCCACTGGCACTTCCATCCCTGACTGTTAAAAGTTCTTCTTAAAATCTACTCTCCATCCCTCTGGAGTCCAGAAAAAATGTGCAGGAGCTGATTCCCAAGGCACTCCTATCCCGTGGGAGGGGTGGGGGCTGTAAATCTCTCCCAGGCATCTGGCAGAATCCAGTTCTCTCTGCAACTGGGTGATGTCACCTATTGTTGAAGTGGAGTTCTTTTTATAGCTTCTGCTGCAGATAGAGAATGCAGCTGGGAATAGCACTATCTTGTTTCCAAGCTGGCCTGTTCTAACTCCCTGCTCTCTGGGACCCAGGCTGGCTGCAGAGATTGGAGGGGTTTGGGCTTTTTTTTTTTTTTTTTTGACATTTCAAGGAGAAAGAGAGAGAGAAAGGTCCCTGGAGTGTGGGGGGAGGAAGAGGACTGGAAGGGAAGGAAGACTATCCCTTCTCCATCCCATCATCCTGCTTCTTTCTCTGACATCCTTTTTTCACTAACCCACTGCTCACTGGGCTGTTTAGCATCTTCCCCTCCCCACCCTTTTAGCAGGAAAGGGAGCCCAGCCCTCAAAAAAAAGCTGCTGCCCAGAGAACTAGGGGGTAGGCTGCTTTCTCATTGTCTGCAAAGGAAAACCCCAGGCTTCCTTTGCTTCATATATGGGATCTTTAAATCATAGGATTATTGAGCTGGAAGGGAACTGAGGCATTCTCTATTCCAGAGTCCTTAATGTGGGGTTCTAGAACTTGAATGGGAAAAAATATTACTTCTTTATTTTAATTTCATTAATTTCCTTTGGAATTCTGCATATTTTATTACATGCATTCTAGAACATTGTCAAAAGGGGCTTGTCTATAGCATTCACCAGGCTGCCAAAGTGGGACTTTAATGGAGACCAAAAAGAGGTTAAGAACTTCTGATCATCATGAATCTCTTTATTTTTCAGGGTAAGATCTAAAGAGGGGGAATCATTTATACAAGGTCACACAGAAAGTTACAACACTTTGGGATGGGGGCAAGAAAGGTGTGGCTATCTCCATTTTACTAATGAGGTCCAGGGAGATTAAGTGACTTTTCTGAAGTCACAGACCCAAGTTATGACCTTGTATGATGGCTATAGCTGGTATCATTATCCTCATCTGACAGCTTGGGGCCAAGGGAATTAAGCCAGTAACCCCAGGAAATAGGGGAGGTCAGTGGCATACTCAGAGTTAGAATCTGACTCTTGATCCTATGTTCTTTTCCCACAGTACCTTGCATGGTTTGAATCCTGAGTCTCAGGATGGGTGGGCAGTGGGAAAGAGATTCTCTTTTGGTTATGTGAAACAGTTTGCAAGCTTTAAACTACTATATAAATACTAGTCACTATTATTATTATTATTATTATTATTATTATTATTATTATTATTACTATTATCCTTAGAACCAAATGAAGGATACCGAAAGTATCTGCTTATAGGAAAGAATTGCCTCCACTAAGGTTCTTCTAAATCAGAGTTTAAAAAAGAGGAAACTTCTTCTTCTTCAGCTCCACTGACCTTAGGAATTGCTTCTGTCCCTCACCCTGCTTCTTCCCTTAACCCTGATTCTGTCCAGATGCTTAAGCTATTGAGGGCTATTTATACATTGTCATAAGTACACAGGAAATTCAGGGAGAGGATTTAAGCTATGCCCCACCTCTATCTTCAGAGTCAGCAGGCCAGACCATAAGTATCATATCCTGCTACTTCCCACAACCCAAGAAAGAACCAGTAGGGAAAAATGCCTTCCCTAGCCTGATTTTTGAAAATGTTGAATTCTCTACTCCTAAACCCAGGGCCATTTAAATCCACTTATTTCTCTGAGTTCCATCAGCCTCTTTAATTGGATTCTGGGAGCCATAAGGATCTCTATGTTTCAACTGAAAATCCATTTTGTCTTTTGATGAGGACTGAAATAAAAGGATGGTTTAGTTGAGAATACTTGCTTCGTTATAGGAAAAAGGTTTGACCAGCTCCTTCCTGTGTGTCCATTCCTGTCTCTCATGATATAAAGAATGAGGGAAGCAAAAAGGCAGAAGGATAAAGCTGTTGAGAAAAACCATTGTCTTGCCTTCCAAAAAGGGTGATTTCTAATATCTTGTGGGGATTAAATAGAGGGCCATCAGGTTATAATTAATTATAATTAATAATAATAACAACAGCTAATATTTTTATTTGTAAGGTGAAGGCTAGATCAGATGCCTCCCACCTTTAAAGGGAATGGATCTATCTTCAGTTTTATATATAAATACATATTTGAATTTGTAAAAACACTTTAAATATAATATGTCATTTAATCCTTGGAACAACCTTTATAGGTATTGCTATAATCCCTATTATATAAAGGAGAAAATTTAGATTCAAGTTAACTTGTCAAGTCAGCCAGTACTTAGTAGAGGCTTTCTAAGAACCAAGCACTGTACTAGGTAATGACTATACAAAGACAAGGAGCCTCCAAAGAGCTAACATTCTCATGGGAAAGCTAACTGACAGACAACTATGAACATAGAAGAAATATACCAAGAAAACTGGAGGTAATCTAAGAAGTAATCTCATCAAAATTTGTGATTTCCTCACAGTCATAAATATATTCTTCTTTGAGATTTTTTTAGCTAGCTCATTTGGGATCTGAAAATTTCAGAGAATAGGAATGGTTTTCTCAGGGGAGGAAGGGAAGTGTTCAAGATAGAGAGGAGAGGGGCTAAAAGGCTGAAGGCATTTAGTTTGATTCAAATTCTGCTCTTGGAGAACTCTGGAAAGAGTGATTTTCTTTAACTCATGGGAAGCTGGTTCTTTAGAAACTTTCTTTCCTTTCTCCCTCCTTACCTTCCTTCCTTCCTTCCTTCCTTCCTTCCTTCCTTCCTTCCTTCCTTCCTTCCTTCCTTCCTTCCTTCCTTCCTTCCTTCCTTCCTTCCTTCCTTCCTTCCTTCCTTCCTTCCTTCCTTCCTTCCTTCCTTCCTTTTCATTTCACCTTCTTTTAACTTTTTTGAGTTTCAAATGCCCTTCTTCCAGCCCCTTCCCCATCCATTGAAAAGGCAAACAATATACTATCCATTATATATGTAAAATCATATAAAACATTTCAATATTAACCATGTTACCAGTTTTTTTTAAGCAAGAAAAATAAAGAAAGTAGGAAAAGTATGCTTCAATTTGCACTTAGAGTTCATTGGTTCTCCCTATGGATAGATAGCTTTTTTCATCATAAGTCCTTTGAAATTATCTTGAATCATTGTCTTGATAAAAGTAGTTACATCTTTTAGAGTTAATCATCATTACAATATTGTTACTGTATACAATGTTTTCCTGGTTCTGTTCACTTCACTTTGTATCAGTTCATATACATCTTCTCAAGTTTTTTTTTTCCTAAATTTCCCCACCCTTTCATCATTACTTATAGCACAATAGTATTCTATTACAATCATAAACTATAATGTGTTCAGCGATTCACCAATTAATGGGTATTCTCCTCAACTTCTAATTCTTTGCCACCACACACACACACACACACACACACACACACACACACACACACACAAAATGAGCTGCTATATATGTTTTTTTATATATAGGTCTTTTTTTCCCTTTTCTTTGATCTCTTTGGGATATATACCTAGTAGTGGCATTGCTAGGTCAAAAGGTATTCACGGTTTTATAGCCTTTAGCCCGTAGTTCCAAATTGTTCTTCAGAATGGTAGGACCAGTTCACAACTTTACTAAAGGGGCATTAGTGTCCCAGTTTTTCCACCATTCCCTCCAGTACTTGACATTTTTCTTTTTGTGTCTTAATAGCTAATTGATAGATATAAGACTAGTACCTGAGTGTGGTTTCAATTTTGAATTTCTCTAATTATTAGTGTTTTAAAGCATTTTATATGGCTATTGATAGCATTTATTTCATCTGAAAACTTCCTATTCATATCCTTTGACCATTATCATCTGGGGAATAGCTCTCTCTTATTAAAAAAAAAAAATAGATTTGACTTAGTTCCAAATATATATGTAGGAGAAATGAAGACTTTATCAGAGAAACTTACTGTAAAATTGTTTTCCCCAATTTCCTGCTTTCCTTCTAATTTTGGCTGTCTTAGTTTTATTTATACAAAAGCTTTTAAATTTAATGTAATCAAAATTATCCATTATACTTCCTGTGAACCACCTCTCTATCTTTTGTTTAGTCACTCTTCCCTTATCCTTAAATCTGACAGGTAAAATTTACATGCTCACCTAATTTGCTTATGATATTACCCTTTATATCATGTGCTCATTTTGACCCTTATCTTGGAATTCAATGTGAGATGTTGATCTATGGTTAATTTCTGCTAGATAGCTTTCTAGTTTTCCTAGCAATTTTTGTCAAATAGTGAATTCTTTCCCCCAAAGCTTGAATCTTTGCATTTATCAAACACTAAATTACTATTATCATTTAGTACTGTGTATTGTGTACCTAATCTATTCTAGTGATAATCATTCTATTTTTTAGCTAATATCAGATTATTTTAAGGATTACCTCTTTGTAATATATGTTTAAAATCTGATAAGGCTATGCTACCTTCCTTCACATTTTTGTTCAGTAAGAATCAAGAGATTTTTACCTTATAAGAAGCTAGCTAATTTTTTAAATCATAAAATACAAGAACCTTGTATCTATACTTTTCATCTTCTCAATTAGCAAGAACCTACTCTCAAGAAGTTTAAAATTTAATAGGAAAAATGAGGGCAAGAGAGGCACTATTGTACAATGGATAGAAAGCTCATCTTGGTCAAAGGAATCAGGAAGATGTAAATTCTAGTCCTGCCTCTCCTACATACTGGTCCTATGATCCTGGGCAATTTACATAATTTTTCAGTTTCCCCAGGCAACTTTACTGGTTGCCAAAATGTGACTGACCTGCTTTTAGTAAATTTCTTACTAAATAGAATAATAGATTTTGAGTGAAGGACACAAGTTCAAATACTCCCTTGGACTTTCACTACAGCAAATCCCTTCACCTCTGAGATTCAGTTCCTCACCTGAAAAGTGGGAATAATAATAATGTCAACCTGTGAGGTTGTTGCCAGTTTCAATGAAGTATGATGTACACACACACACACACACATATACATATACCACTTTGTAAACAATATAAATTTTAGTTATTGGTATTATTACTGTTATTATTCATGTAGCTCTTGTGGTAATGGCACCTTCTCTACCTGGGATTCCTAACACTGATAAAATCATAGGTTTGGGAAAGGAAAGGAAGGAATTATAAGACAAGTTCATGTATAATTCTAATACAAAATAGAATTTGACAAGTGCAGAGGATTCAGATCAAATGTTAAGAGAAATTTGAGGTGGGAAGTCAAAGAACCTGGGAAACTGTGAGTAAGATCTATAAGGAAAGATTGGATCTCACTTGGCAGAGATGTGTGAGGTGGAGGGAGGAGATTCCAGGCCCAAGGGTTCAAGGTGAGGAGCCAAGATTCAGAATCCAAAGAAATCAGGAGAAAAATAGGGGACAGAGAATATGCCAACTGGGCTGAAATGTCAATTACCAGCTGGGGGTAGGGGTGGGGGTGGAAAAGTAGGTTGCATTCAAATAGTATATTGTTGAACAATGTCCATCTATCCTTGATGTAAGAGAACAGTGATTGGTGGGAGCTTGTTAGGATTCCTGAGACAGTAACCTGAGCATGTCCTCATGGGACAATAGCAAAAATCAGGAGACTCTTGTGCTAGGTACTAGTACAAGAATAGAACAAGGAATTGTCCCTATCAGTTGGTAATTAGAGTGACAGATCCTAGCCAGGCACCAGTTAAAGTCATTTACATCCAGAGGGGTTGGCCAGATAGGGCAGGGATGAGCAGGGAGGTTTGAGCCCTTCTGATTAGATAGCAGAAAAAGCTTGAGTTAACCTCTCACCTGTTCCATATGTATCATTAACATAATAATTTACATGTTGTCTTATGAGTTCCTTGAGGGCAAGGATTGTTTTTGCCTTTCCATACTAAACATAAAGTACCTAGAACGTACTTAACCAATTTTTAAAATCGATTTTAATTGATTAAAGCTCTTTGAATATGCCCTACGCATATTCTTACCATTTGCCCTTCTAATAGATTCTAGGGAATTCTGCTATGTTTCAATCAACCAACAAGCATGTGTTAAATTTGTAAAATGTCAAACACTGTGCTAAGCACTGGTAATACAAAGGAAAAACAAAACCAGTTCCTGCCCTAAAAGAGCTTATACTCTAATGTATATAAATAGTATTTTTTGTTTAGTTGGTTTTGGTTTTTGTTGAGGCAATTGGGGTTAAGTGACTTGTCCAGGGTCACACAGCTAGGAAGTGTTAAGTGTCCAAGACCAGATTTGAACTCAGGTCCTCCTGACTCCAGGGTTGGTACTCTAGCCACTATAACACCTAGCTGTCCTTACAAATAGTTAATATGCAAGTCATAGAGTAGATGAAAGGTAACCTTAGAGAAGAAAACACTAATATCTAAGAGGACTGGCAAAAGCTTCCTGTGAAGATTTTGTTCAACCATTTATTAACTCTGACTCTTATACCAATTTCATAGGCTGCCCAAATACTTCTTCAGAATAAGGATTTAAGGATTGCCTTTAACCTAGTACTATGGTGATTAAATTGGCCTCCTGGACCAAGTTCAATTATCTTGCACATTGTGTTTAACCTCTAGGTTAAATCTACCTGTTCCTGTTTCCGTCTTTCTCTTTCAAACCAACCTTATTTACACTATCCCAGACCAACTTTATCAATTTTACTTGAATGATTTCAAGAATTCTGAAAGACATATTTACAGGGCATTGTGCAGGAGACATAGAAAAGAATAAGATATAATCTTGTCTTCAAGGATCTTCTTACAATCTAATCAAGCAGACAGAATCATCATAGGCCCATCCCCCTAATTCTTCAGAAACAAGTAGTTCTTCCATTTGAGCAATCAGAATGGGACAAGCTTTGCATTTATTACACACATTCCAATCATGAATTGAAAAAACAATATGAAAACATTGGCAAAAATCCAATTTTTATTATTCATTCAACAAGCATTTATTAAATGTTCACAGTGAGTGAAGAACACTTGAGGAAATATACAGAGAAGCAAGACAGGAGTTTGCAATCCAGCAAGGGCAGAGTGACCGCCAAATATGCAATTTAATACAATGCATTGACAATAACATTAGTGTAGAATGGAAGATAATGAGAAAAGCACAATGAGCTAAGATTGTTTCTGACAGTACGTCATTCCCCAGCTCAGAAACTTTCAGTAGCTCCTCACTGAAGTCTCTTTATCACCCTGTTTGTTACCCAAAGCCCAATTCATTCTGGCCCCACCTGACATATTCAGTGCTATCTCATATTATTTCCCCCCAGTAGACACTTCACTCTATCCAACCTGGGCTCCTCACTGTCCCATGAATACAAATGGCAGCTTTCTGACCTCATGCCTTATTGCTCTTCTTTTTAAAATCCCCATTCATTGGCTTGCCAATCCCATCTCTGCCCACTTTTTATCCCACCATGAAGCTCTTCCAACCCATACTGATCTCCTCCTCTGACCTCCTAGGAATTTATTCAGTCCCCTCTGTGTTTTAAGAAATGTGTGTTTTAGGAAAGAAGCATAATAGAGCAGTAAAGAATTGCTGGATTTCATATCAGTGAGACCTGGATTCAAATCCTGTCTCTGACATTTCCCAAAGCTATGTAACTAAAGACAAATCACTCATTCTCTTTTTGTTCCCCAAGGATTTATGTATTAAGTCATCGAAAATGGTGACCTCCATGGTTAGAAGCAGTTTTTTAATCTTCACGTACCCACTTTCATGTTCCTGGAAACTGCATCATATAGGAGTGCCTATTTTACCATAGAGAAAATGTTATTCTTGTGGGAGTTGTGTTCCTGGCCAAGGACTCAGAACAACATAAATCATAGATATGTCCAACAGTGTTAGAGAAGCCAAAATAACTACCATAAACTACTTGGAAATAATAGAATAACTTTAAATAATTACATTTAAAATGGTAAAATTATACTCGATTTTATAAAATGAACTCAAAAATTTGGTACATGTTCATTTGAACAAAAGCCCCAGTGTACAGTACTCAAGTTTAGAGTACAATTTAAAAAAATAAAAAGCCAAACAGTTCCATTGTATCATGCCTTTTATTGAAGGCTAAAGAGCTTTGTGTTAACTATGTGGTTTAGGTAAGTTTTAAATTAGAGAGGCAGAATAGTGTAATAGAGACCAGGCTTCGGTGGCTTAACACCCGCTGGTTGTGGGATACTGGCCAACACACCTACCATGAGCATGGCAAGCAACTCTGAGACTATAAGTTGTGGAAGTGTTATCAATCAGCATTTTTAGAGGGAGTTTCTCCATTGGCAATTTTGTACACCAGTGAAAATACTGGCCTACCATTAAAAATGCCTTTAATTTACTATAATTTGGTTTGCCTTTTTAGAATTCAGAGTAGCTTTGGTGGGGGTTATTTAGATAGTTCTTATTTCTTTTTAAAAAATTGTCCAGGAAAGGCTGATCATGCCTTGTTTTTCTTTTGATAACAGTTTCCCTTTAGTAAGCAGAGACTCTCAAGATTATTATTTTCTGTGCTCAAAGTAGAGCTTATTCTGTTCAGAATTCCCCATCAGCACTGACATATTTAAAAGCCTCACTGAAAATTTTACTTGGAAGGGCATGAGAAAAAGAAGTTTCTAGATTCTGGTCTTGCTCACATTTGATTCTGCTCATCTTGATCTCCTCCTTTTCCCCCCTCTCCCCTTAAAACAAGCTTGGAAAAAAAGAGAAATCACAAAAATCACTTAATTGAATTGCATTTTTCCCCTATCCTCCTTCCCCCCATCTCTCAACAGCAGAGGAATGTGGAAATAATGTGAGGGATAGATTAAGAAAAGGGGGGGGGGGATGGAGTGTTTTGTTGGAGGGAAGAATTAAAAGACAATGATAGAGACTTGCCCCAGAAATAAAAGAAAATCAAGGAAATATTTAAACATATGCAAAGGAGAACAGAAGGAAGTTCAGAATGGTCTATGGATATATAGAGGAGTTCTATTATAATTTCATATATAAATCGTCTTTTCTGGTTTGTCTTTTTTTAAATTTATATTTCAAAACATTCCTGTTTGTTGGTGTTTAAGCTTACAATTAAAATATGTTTTTACAAGTAGAAGGATGCTAATATTTCTGATTAATTTAGGGTCTCAAATTGGGTTCTTGAAATATCAAATATTATACACAAAAAATTAGAAGAGAAGTGGGATTATGTGTATTTCACAGTTATGAGTAGAGATGAATTCTTATGCTAACAAGGGATAAAGAAAGCCAAATAATAAAATAGATTTTGATTACATGAAATTGAAACACTTTTGCACAAGCACAATTAATGTCTCTAGGATATGAAAAGAAGCAGTTTAAGCCAGAAGGGAATTATTTTTATCAAATTTATTGGATAAGGGGATGTTATCCAAAATATATGGCCAAAGGAAATACATAAAACCAAGAACCATTCCTGAATAGTTTTAAGTGGTCAAAAGATATAAGCAAATAATTTTCAAAGGAAGAATAAGATAAAGTAGCAAAAGGAAATGTTAATAATTATTATTAAGAAACAATGTATTAAGGATAATTAATAGCAACACAAAGTAAATTAATAAAAATGAAAATGTGAATCAAAACTATCCTGAGGTTTTACCTCATGCCACTAAATTGGCAAAGAAGACAAAAGACAAGGGTCATTATTGGAGGGATTGTGGAAAGACAGGCATATTATGCTTATTGCTAGAGCTGTGAACCACTACAACCATTTTGTAATGTAATCTGGAATTATGCAAATAAAATGGCTTTTGACTCATCTATAAAAATCTATAGATAGGTATGTGTTTTATGGTCGCAAAGACATGGAAACAAAATATCCATTATTTAGGGAATAGCTAAAGATATTGTGGTACATGAATATAATGGAATATTACTGTGCTATAAGAAATAACAAACATGGTGGATTCTGAAATATGTGGGAAAATGTATATGAACTAAAGCAAAAATGAAGTAAACAGACAAAAAAGCCCCCCACTCCTCTATATACAGTTAATACAATAGAAAGAAAAACCACCACAAAATACTGAAAATGAATGTTTCAAAATTACCAAAAAGAAAAAAAGAAATAAATGGCCCCAAGAAGAGATTTGAGAAGATGATATCCTTCAACTTCTTTACAGAAGTGGGTAGGGAGGAAACATCCATAAGTGATGAGATTAGGGTTCCTGGTGATCAGGGAGTTAGATGATAAGGTTGGTGGCAAATTCAGGGTTCAGGGAATCAAATGAAGAGGTTTGGCTCCCCCAAACCCCTTTAGGATTTGGCACAAGGTAGGGAATTGTGGGAACCTTTTTGGCAGTGCAGAGATCCTTTGTAAAGGAATTTATGAACCCAAAAAGCTAGACTGATAAAAAAGTTTATAATAGGCATTGGGAAGTCAGCTGTTGCTATGCATTAATAGAAAGACTGAATTCCTTACTGGCAAGGTCCTGGCAGAGAAGTATAAAATCTTAGATGAGAGAGTGAAGAGAAGATAACGTTGAAAGAGAATATCATTTCAGTGGGCAGAAGTTGCTGCTATGCCAGGAAGAGAGAGTTTCCTTGGCATGTCATATTAGGTCCTCTGCAAGGACTGAGCCTCAAGTTGATGTTTTTATAAGAAATCTGAGACAGAAGATTCCCTCAATGCTGACACTGCCCCCAGACCTAAATGCGACCACTTACTGGGAATGGTTTTGAGCCAGCAATAGGGGTTAATAGAAAGCTGGATCTACAGCTAAATGAGGTTACTTCAACTAGTCCCACAAAGATAAACCACTTTATCTTGGTTCCCTGGGGTGGGTCTCACAGAGGCAGGGTTCAAGGAGAATCTTTCCTTCAATGAGTTTTAGAGAGTTTCAGGGTTCCCCTTGTCATAGGTATGTATGTTGTATATATTATGAGGTTTTGTTTTTTGTTTTTGATTTTGGTATGTTGATTGTTTCTTTTCTGGGATGGGGGTGGTGGTGGAGAAGAGGGATACAGAGGGAAATTTACATGACATAAAAATAAAGCTACTAATAGATGATTTTTAAATCCAGTGAATGCAAATATTTCTATTAAATTGAGGGTTTCAATCTGGTTAATTGAGGTTGTATTCTGGCTGTGATGCCTGAAGGATCTGTGCTTTTGTCAGCCACAGGGAGTTCTAGGTATGGAAACTCCTTCCACCAAGCTAGACTCAACCTATCTATAGATGACTTTAGTAAGTAGGTTTTACAAAGTTGCTAATTTGTTGTTCTTTCATTATTTGTCCTTCATTCCCGGAAGACCATGACATAAGGAAGATAATGTCACAACTTAAGTGAGGGAGGGCTGTGAAAAATCACCAGACTCACTTTCTCCTTCAGGGCCATCTGGAGATGACCTTGGCCTTTTTAAGCTAAGGTATTTGACAGGTCTCAGTTTGTTTGAGGCAATGCTCTTTCAGTGATTAAGAGTAGATAAGAAATGAAGCAAAGAATGTTTTTTTTTTTTTTACCTAATAAAAAAAGAAAGAAAGAAAGAAAGAAAGAAAGAAAGAAAGAAAGAAAGAAAGAAAGAAAGAAAGAAAGAAAGAAAGAAAGAAAGAAAGAAAGAAAGAAAGAAAGAAAGAAAGAAAGAAAGAAAGAAAGAAAGAAAGAAAGAAAGAAAGAAAGAAAGAAAGAAAGAAAGAAAGAAAGAAAGAAAGAAAGAAAGAAAGAAAGAAAGAAAGAAAGAAAGAAAGAAAGAAAGAAAGAAAGACCAAAAATCAGTTTGGAAGGATTAGACCCTCAGGTTTTCTGGCCAAGAATACAAACAATTGCTAATTGCTCAGAGCCAAAACAGCATAAACAATGACCAAGTGAGGATTGGACTGGACTTAAATCAGAAAAATGAAATTGAAACCTGAGAAATGAAGGAAACAAAACTAATGGAAAGAGAATGTAATCAGGAGTGGAGACTCAGACTTGCAAAAAAGAGGTGGAGACTTACTGATATAACTGAAGACTTACACTAAGATGGGGAAAAGTAATGATGTAATTGGGGTGGAGATATGGAGGGGGGGGGATAGATTCTAGAGAGTCTGTATCCTATGTAGTATTTTTATGTCATGTAAATTTCCCTCTATATCCCTCCTCTCCACCACCACCCCCATCCCAGAAAAGAAACAATCAACATACCAAAAAACAAAAACAAAAAAGAAGAAACATAAGGAATCAGGGGAAGGACTGAACTATGTCCAAATAAAATGAATACTGAGGGAAGATGTAATGGTGTAATCAAAGGTGAAGGTTCATACTCACATGGAGGGAATAGGTACTCTAGATAGTATCTTTGGTACTCCATCAGTGGGGAAACAGGGAGGTACTTGTGCTTTCAGATAGGGAGTAAAAGACTGCTTTTGCACTCCAAGGGTGACTTTATAGTCTTCTGTAGTTGTGTAATTAAAGATTTTTGACAACACCCCTTCCAAATCCAAAAGAAGGAAGGAAGGAAGGAAGGAAGGAAGGAAGGAAGGAAGGAAGGAAGGAAGGAAGGAAGGAAGGAAGGAAGGAAGGAAGGAAGGAAGGAAGGAAGGAAGGAAGGAAGGAAGGTAGGAAGGTAGGAAGGAAGGAAGGAAGGAAGGAAGGAAGGAAGGAAGGAAGGAAGGAAGGAAGGAAGGAAGGAAGGAAGGAAGGAAGGAAGGAAGGAAGAAGGGAGGGAGGGAGGGAGAGAGGGAGGAGCAGGCATTGTCCAACTGGAATTGGCCACATCATCCTTCATTCTCAAAGAAAACTGTAACATCAGGAAGGTGATGTCATGACCTGTAAGTGAATGAGATTTAAGTGAAGGAAGTCTCACTCTCCCCTTCAAAACTATTTGAGTCCAGTGGCAATAGAGATTCACAGAAAGTTATTTGAGGTACATAGAGACTAAGTGGCTTCTCCAAGGTTACATAGCATATTGTATGTGAGTGTGTATAGTGAATGTTCACTAAAGAAGAAAATAGTTGAAAGAGATTTGCATGGAAAGCCTGTGAAATTCTTATTGTTCCTAAATTTTATTCACATATATTTATGTCTCTACCCCCACTTACACTATCATCCTCACTGCTTACCTTTGCAAAACAAAACTCATACACATAATTTCATTTGATCTATACACCTGTACAAAGGAGGCAGGGCAACTATGCCACAATATGGTGGAAAGAGGGATAAGAAGAAGTAAGTTAGAATCCTGGCTTTTTGATATTTAGAGGCAGTTCTCTTTTGATCTAAGTGAGTAAGTCAGCAGACTTCTATGTGCAGCAATTTTTTTAGTAATGAGAATTTGCCCACTGGCCAGTATAGTTCAAGAACACATGGGGGACAGGAAACAGAAAAGTGAGAGCAGGGGGAGGAACACAGTGTATTTTGTATTTATATTTAATTGAGTGACCTTGGAAGAGTGATGTGGGATGCTCTGGACCCCAGTTCCCTTATTTATAAAATGAGATTCAACAAGATAATCTCTGAGGTTATTTCAGCTTCAAATCCTCTGATCCCTTTTGACCAACACTTCCCCTTTGTCTGCTCTGTTTGTATCTTGTATTTAATTAATTATTTACATATTGTCTCTTTTATTGGAATATAGGCTCTTTGAGGGCAGGAACTTTTTTTTTTAACCTTTGTATCCCTCCATGTTTAGCAATTGACAACAATCTTGTTGACATGCAGGTAAAAGCCCAAATAAAATGAACTTTTGGGGGGGAACATTATGGAACAAGGCTCCCCAGCTAGTAAACATATAAACCAGATTAATTAGAGCCTGGAATCAGTTCTTCATTTTCTGCAATCTCTCCCCATCCACATATACATTCCTCATCCCTTCCCACATTGTCTTCCACCAAATAAAGAATTCTGGGCAAAATTCTGCACATGTTGGGCTGTCAGCCCAGTGGTATTAGGCTGGCTTCACAGAGGAGGAGAATATTTTTGAAAAACCAAATGTAGCCTCTATTGGGTTTTAGTGCAAAGGGAGAGGAAAATGGGACAAGGGGTGATATTGATAGAATCATAGATCTAGATCTGAAAGGGATCATAGAAACTATCTACCACACTTTTACAGATGAGGAAAGTGAGGACAAAGGCGACTTGTCATAAGTGATTTGCAAATCATAAGCCACAGAAGAAAGATTTCAACCCATTTTTCTGATTCCAGAGTCATTGCTTCAGCAGCAATAGCTACCACTGTTTCTAGTGCTTTTCTCTTTCCAGGAATAAGTAGCAGATCAGACCAATGCTCACTCACCACTGACAATAGTAGGTCCTTGTCTCCCTCAAAATAGGTGACTAACAGGCATAGTAGATGGGCTGGAGTCAGGAAGACCTGAATTCAAATTCAGTTTTAGGCACTTGCTAGCCATGGCAACTGCTCTGAGATTTTACCTCTATCTATCTCAATTGCCTCAACTGTAAAATGAGATAATAATAGTAGGATCAAATGCAATTGTTTGTAAAGTGCTTGGAATATTGGAGGTGTTTAATAAATGCTTGTTTGCTTCTTTCCTTCATTATCTCTCTCCAGGTACGAATATGGGAGATTCCTGAGGGTGGTTTAAGGAGGAACATGACTGAGGCGATCCTAGAACTTTATGGACACAGCCGGAGGGTGGGGCTTGTGGAGTGGCATCCTACCACCAACAACATCCTGTTCAGTGCTGGCTATGACTACAAGGTGAACATGTCCCCTCCTGGAGCAGACCTTCTTAGAATTGATGAGGAGTGGGGGGAAATATTTTATTATATCTATAATATCACATTAAAACGTAAAAAGCCCACCATATAAATTTTCTCAGGTAATTCCTTTGTGAAGTAGGCAGGACAAGTGTTATTTATCCCCATTTTTTATTATAGCTTTTTATTTATGCATGGGTAATTTTTCAGCATTGACAATTGCAAATCCTTTTGTTTCAATTTTTCCCCTCCTTTCCCCCATCTCCTCCCCCATATGGCAGGTAGACCAATACATGTTAAATATGTTAAAGTATATGTCACAACTAATTAATTATAGTTTCAGGACCAGGAGCTGGGTCTGTTGCCTTCAAGATACTCACAAGGAGTTAAATTTTTTCCATTGGAACCAAATCTAACAAATCAACATAGTTGGTGGATATGGAAATCCAACATGTGCCCAACATAGATTTTCTTTGTTTATTTGCTTTTCCCCTCATTCTCAGCCCAGGCATTAACTCTTTCCCTGTTAAAGAAAAAAAAAAAAAAAAAAGATGCCTTGGTTAAGCAGTCCTGAATAAAGAATGCAGTACTTGTGAGCCAATCATCAGCTGTTCCATTAAGAAGTCTGCTAAAGTCAGTCAGTCAATAGTATTTATTAACCATCTGCTATGTACCAGGCATTGTGCTAAGCATGTTGGGATACAAAAAAAGGGCAAAAAGACATTCCCTGCTCTCAAGAACCTTACAGTCAAATAGGAAAAACAACAAATAGATAACTACAAACAAACAATATGCAGGATAAATGAGAGAGGGGAATTAGCAGAGGGAAGGCACTAGAATTAAACTTGAGAAAAGCTTCTTGTAGAAGATGACATTTTAGTTGGGACTGTGGAGATGAAGAGAAGAAAGAACATTATAGGCATGCAACTCAACCAGAAAAAAATACCCAGAGGCATCTGATTTGTGGAACAGGAGACTAGTGTCATTGGATCAAAGAGTACATGTTGGGGAGTAAGGTATAAGAAGACTGGAAAAATAGAAGGGACTTAGGTCATGAAGGACTCTAAGTGCCAAACAGCATTTTGTATTTAATCCTAGGGGCAACAGGCGGGCACTGGTGTTTATTATTGATTATAGGACCTACAGCTCTTGAGAATGGAGAAAAGAGAAGAAATTAACTCTTTGTGGTGGCAAAGAGTTAGAAATTGCAAGGATATCCATCAATTGGGGAAGAGCTAAATTAACTGTGGTATGTGATCATGATGGAATATTGCTGTTCCAAAAGAAATGATGAGCTTGATGATCTTAGAAAAACATGCATTGACTTGTGTGAAATAATAAAGAGCAAAATGAGCAGAACCAAGAAAACATTGTATACAGTAACAGCATTATTCTTTTAAGAACAACTTAGGACTACAAAGTCATTTTGACAATTATAAATACCCAAATTAACTATAAAATGACCCAGAAAAGCAAACACTATCTGAATTTAGAAAGAGCATTGATAAATAGAAGTATGTCCAGAATGATTTTACATATATACATATTTGTGCTTAATGGTAGCCATCTCTATGCTTCACTCAAGGAAAGAAGAAAAAAAGCAAAATTTTGTTATATATTTAGAAGGAATAGCAAGTTGTACTTAATGGATTTGCAGTTTCATGTGTGATCACCTTTTTTCTATTCTAGTATGTTATAGAAATATTAGTTTTATCTCTTAAGTTCAGAATAAAATAAACATTTTTAAAGAGATTAAAAAGGATAACTTAGTTAACACATTGGATATGATGAAGATAATATATATATATATATATATATATATACATATACATACAGAGAGAGAAAGAGAGAGAGAGAGAGAAAGAAAGAGAGATTTTACAAGTAAAAGATAAGGGAGACATAGCCAGAAATCAGTTACTCTGAAAAAGATTTGGGTTAGGGAGTTGGGGGGGGCTGTTATTTAGTGTTATTTAGTGAACTATGAGTTCAATGTGAGTCAAATGTCTAATATGGAAACCAAGAACAGCTAAAATGATCTTGGGCCATTTTAAGAAAGGGGAGGCATTCAGGACTAAGGAGGGGATATTCCCACTCTGCTCAGCCTCTCAGCCAATCCACATTTGAAACATTTCAGACAGTTCTGAGTGCAGCATTTTAGGGAAGGCATTCAAGAACAGCAGTGTCTAGAGAAAGCGTGATCAACTTGATGAAAATAGGTTACATGGTCATGTCCCAAAAGTATCGGCTGTAGGAACGAGGGATGTTTGGAGCAGGAATAGAAAGCTTGAAAAGAAAGACCATGATAACTGAATTCAAGGGCACTTGGGATGGGAGAAGAAGGGCTAGACTTATTAACCTCAGATGGCAGTATTAGGAATAATAGATGGAAATTGCAAAAGTAGATATAGGCTTGGTGGAAGGAAATACTTCCTAACCCTTAGATTTCTCCAGAGGTGGGAATGTGGCAGTAGTGGATGGCCCCTCTCAAGAGGTCTTCTAGCAAAAGTTGGAGGGATACAAGATTTTATAGTGGAGATTCTGGGGTCCCTTAGCACCTTGAGGTTCTTCCATTCAGTACCCAAATATATGCAACCTAGCAATACAATTCTGTCCCAGGTTTCTGCAATCCTGGGCTGCTTAGTTGATCAAGTTGAGCTTTGATCTAGGGTAGGGGTTCTTAACCTATTTTGTGTCATGGACCCTTTTGGCAGTAAATCCTATGAATAATGTTTCTAAAAGAATGAAATAAAATACTTAGGAATACAACAAGCACAGTGAGTGAAACGCTGGACTTGGAAAAAGGGGCACTTACTTTCCCTCCTCCGTCCCTCCCTCCCTCCGTCCCTCCCTCCCTCCCTCCGTCCCTCCCTTCCTTCCTCCCTTCCTTCCTTCCTTCCTTCCTTCCTTCCTTCCTTCCTTCCTTCCTTCCTTCCTTCCTTCCTTCCTTCCTTCCTTCCTTCCTTCCTTCCTTCCTTCCTTCCTTCCTTCCTTCCTTCCTTCCTTCCTTCCTTCCTTCCTTCTTCCCTCTTACCTACAAAAAAGCCAGTTATATTGAAATAGAAATGTAAAATTTTTCCCATCCAACTTTATGAAATCTATCTATTACTGAATCTGTAGATAGATTTCAGAGGGGTTCATAAAGTTGGATGGGAAAAAATTTTACATAGAATATAATGGAACAGTAGTGTAAGAATCAGGAGATATGATTTCTACTCCCATTTTCATCACCAACTTGTTTTATGACCTTAATTATAGTCTATTAATCTACCTAAGCCTCAATTTCACCATCTGCAACATGGGGATAATAATAACTTTCTCTGCCTATCTCACAAGAGGGTTTGAGAATTAAATTAAATAATGGATGTGAAGGTACTTTGGGAAGTATAAAAAGCAAATGATATTATATGTATATGTATTATTACATGTGTCACAACATATCATTATTATTTTTTTATTTCTAGAAATCACAATGATTATTGCTATTTGGTTCCTCAAAATCATCAGGATCAGAGCCCTAATTCCATGTCTATCTTTCTGTCTGTCTATCTTTCTTATCTATCACTCCCTACAGGTTCTCATCTGGAACTTGGATATTGGGGAGCCGGTGAAAATGATTGACTGCCACACAGATGTGATCCTCTGCATGTCCTTCAACACAGATGGCAGCCTGTTATCCACCACCTGCAAGGATAAGAAGCTGAGGGTGATTGAGCCCCGTTCTGGCCGAGTGCTCCAGGTGCTGAGCTCTACCCTGCTCAAAAGTATCTTCGTGACCCTGGATGATATGGGAGGGATATAGGGGAGAGGAAGGTGTACTCTGACTGATCTGTCCTTACTCTCCTTTCCCCCTCCCTTCCCTCTATTCTTGCACTGACTTAAGCTAGCTGGGGCAGATCTAACTGATGGGATATGCTCCAAATCATTCTGGATTGGCATATAACTAATCCCAGGTATGGAAGGGCACTAGTTATATGTACCCACAAGTGTGCAGTCTATAGATCAGTATAGATTTTACACACACACACACACACACACACACACACACACACACACACCCCAACTCCCTCATCACCCTAAACAGAATTTCTCTGGCCTAATTCTTGAGGCTTAGTATAGACATTGCCTTCAGAGGCTAGCTTCCTTCCTTGCAGGCTGCAGTATTTTTGGCAGACCTTATCCACTCAATCAGAAAATATCTGTGGAGAACCTACTAAATGATTATGCTCCATACAAGAGTGTTCTCATTCTCTGAAAGCAATATCTGGGGTGGTCAGGATCATCCCTAAGGATGTAGGTCGGGGCAGGAGCTCCTTAGCCTTCCTCCTTCCACCAAGCTTCTTTTCTACCTCTAAAAAAAGGGAGGGGGTAGACACATGTTTAATCCCTAAGTCCTAAATCTATTACTTAACATAATATTGAAATGACCTTATGTTCTCAAAGGCTATGCCAAAGAAATGCAAATCCTGGGCTGATCCTGCCATTTTGGAAAGGCCCTCAGCTGGCCAACTGCCTATCACTAGGCTAGTCTAGGGTGATGGGTACTTTGACAAAAACAACTTTGTCTACCAATCAATCAGCAATTATTTATCACCTACTATGTACCAGGTCAATCTTAGAAAGGTTGTGATTTTCCTCAGTGGAGGACACACCTGTACTGAAGTAATCACAGATCTTAGAAGTATTTAAGTATCAATAGAATAAAGGAAAAAGTAGTCAGGTGAAGGTTTTCCAAGGTTTAGTTTCCTCATTTGTAAAAAGAGCTTAGATTGGAGCAAGAGGACCTGAGATTGAAACCTAGCTTTGCCAATAATTTTCTGTGTGAAGCTAGGCAACTCATTTAATTTCTCTGGTTTCCTCATCAGTAAAATGGGTGTGATTAGACAGTTTCTGAGGTCCCTGCCAGCTCTAAAACTCCTATCTGATGATCCTGGGAAACGTGGAGTTCCAGAGAGAAGTAGAGATGGGATGGGAAGGGGGGCGGATCAGTCCTACCCATTTTGCAGGGTCAATTCATTGGAGGGGAGCACTGTGGACTCATTGCATGATGACCCTCCCTCCTCCAGCCACCCACCCCCACCTTCCTAAGCCACTATTGAGCCATTAGCATGGTAGAAATGAAGGTCCCATGACTCTTAGTGGGTAACTCAGTCTGCTCTAGGCTTTCTCTTTATCTCCCTGCTCCTCCCTCTTCTTCAGGAAGCCAGTTGTAAGAATCACAGAGTAAATCGGGTGGTATTCCTTGGCAACATGAAGCGGCTCCTCACAACAGGCGTTTCCAGGTGGAACACCAGGCAAATTGCTCTCTGGGACCAGGTCAGTAAGTTCCCTTTGGGCTTCTGGATTCTTCCTTCTATCCCCTACCTTATCTGTTCAGGAGAAAGGAGAAATGGAGTGCATGGCTCAGAACTGGAACTTCTGGGTTCTGGGGGCTTTGAGCTTCTGATAAAGTGTTGGGTGGTCTGGGCCTCAGTTATCACTTCTGTGAAATGGGTGCCACATGGTATGGAAAGTCCAAGGAAGGTTGAGGAAGATGGCTATGCTAGAATAAGATGTCAGGCTAATATTTATAATATAAATAGAGAAGAATGATCAAGAATCCAAAATGATCAAGAATCCAATTTAATTCTCAAATGATATACAGTAACCCAATGAAGAAAGAGATATGGAGAATGTGAGATGGTAAATAATTTTTTAAAGTAGTTTGACTTTATAATGTAATTATAGACCCACACTCAGATCTTCTTACTGATGACTTCTTTACCTGGCCCTAAACTGGGGTCTAATTGTACAACAGAGATGGGAGAATGAAAAATCCAAGATAACAGATGGAGCTAGCCCAAAAATTTCCTTGGGAATAGCAAATTGAAATGTGTTCATTTCTATTTGCTCCAGAGTTTCCATGCTTAGGCCAAAACACAGTCCCCTTAACTCTTCACAGAAACAAGAGTTTCTCTTTAGGGTTTAAGGTCATCTAGTTATATCTCTAACTTGTTCTGCTGGTTGACCTCATGAAGGCTTGAAGGATCTAGGGAAACTGGCATCCCCTGTCCCTCATCTTCTAGAGGGTCAGTAGGAGTCAAATAGTCTATAGCCAGGTCTTCTTTCTCTCTGTGCTGTATTTTTTTACTATACTGCCATATTTTTCATGCTCTTGGAGATACACTGCTCATTTTTGCCTGCCCACAACTAGCACAAATATCTTCTCATTGGGAACTGGAGGCAAGTCCAGGATCTGAGTCTGCTATGGATTTCTTTGAGCCATACTGGGATCTGGGAAGCAGGAAAGCATGGAGAGAACGACATAGGCTGAAGACAAAGCAGTTTGGGGGCCCCCAAAGAACACAATAAAATCCAGTATAGTGGAGAGAGGGCCAGCCTAGGCACCAAGAGATCTGAATTTTAGAGCTTCCATTAACGGTAATATTTTCAGCACTTTAAGGTATACAATCTATATACATTATCTCATTTGAGGTCATGATAACTCTGTGAAGTAACTTGTTTTGTAAATGAGGTCAGTAAGTGAGAGCTAGATAGCTAGTAAGTATCTAAGGTGGCATTTGAGCCCAGATCACTCTCAACTCTAAACTCAGCCCTTTTTCTTTAAACACTGCTCACTAATTAGCTATATGACTTGGACAATTTACCCTAAGTCACATGGGTTTCGGTTGCCCCTCATGGAAATAAGGGAATTGGACTAAATGACAGCATTCTATGATATGGGCAAGGTAAGAGCATCAATGCAGGGGTGGATTTGTATAGCAAATTTGCCCTGTGTCCCCTAGCCCAAGCAAGGTGGGCAGCAGCAATGGATTTTATTGCATTTCCAGTGTGTCACATCTTCTATAAAGCCTTTCTTCTTTGCTTCACCTACAGCTAATGACCTTCCTCCTTGAATCTCCCTTAGCATTTTTGGCAACTTTTTAATGGATTTTCCATATAATATTGTATATTAGTTACCTCTATTTTTCTCTTTTCTGCCTCTCAAGAGGCAGGGACTATCTATACTTTGTATTTTCACTAATGTCTAACTTGATATGATATACTGATATATTATCTACAGAAATATTGTTGAATAGATGCATGGATGAATGGATAGATTGATGGATGGATGAGTGCGGAGATATCTGGGACACCAGCTAATGCTACTTCCTTCTATACAGGAAGATCTAGCAATGCCTTTAATTGAAGAAGAGATAGATGGTCTTTCTGGACTTCTGTTTCCCTTCTACGATGCTGATACACACATGCTGTACTTGGCAGGAAAGGTAATATCCATAGAATGCCATAATAAATGAGATGTACTTGATCTTGTGAGGAGACTGAAGGTCCCATTACCTGCTACCAAGCAGGGACTTCCCTATGAGTGCAAATTCTCCTCCACCAATGAATTTTGCCTTCAATATTTTAGCCACCACACCAACACCCATCTCCTTTTAAAGCATCAACATCTAAATTCTCCTAACTTTGTTCTTTGATAAACTCATTCATATTAAGTTATTCCTTGTGAGAGAAAAGTAAATTCAAAAGAGGACCTGCCCAAGAGGTCAATGCTTAACCCAAATAAATCTTCTTGAAGGAGCAGAATTCAGACATCAGAGAAAGACTTAGGAAGTATTTTTAGTCTAGGTGGCTCCTCAAGCACACGTCAATAGCAACCTGGAGATGCAATTGGTTACCTCAAAGCAAACAGCATTTCAAGGAGTATTTCAGGTACTGTGATAAACTAATAAATAGGAGAGATTTAGGAACAAAGGGACTTTCCTGGGGTTCTTCAAGTCCTACCTCATAGGTGAATTTCCATTCTGTCTATGGATAAAATCTCCAAATGTTTCTGCCTAAGCTGTGCCCCCCCCAATCTGAGTCCTAGGTGCTAAACAAAGTAGAATATTTGCTTTTCCCCAGCACCAGGCCTGTATATCTATACCTTGAAATGTCCTGAGTTCACTCAGAATCCTAGATACATCAACTCACCCAGATTCTTCTCTTCTCTAAGCGACTAATAGAAAGGGTGGGTTAGAACCACCTCAAACTTGAAAAAAAGTTGACTATTACATAAGTGGGAGTATTTATACCTTGGAAATGGGAAAACTCTAAAAAACAAACAAACAAAAAATAAAAGGGCATGATTTATTCTTTTACTGATAGTCTAGACTGAAGAAAAAGATAGAAAAATAATAATAATGCAAATCAAACCTATAGTATGTTACATGTAAATACTTTTTTTTCTGGAGATCTAGTTATTAGACATTTACCAGCATAAAACTTCCTAGAAGTCAGGTGGAAACAAGTTCTGGAAGAAGATAGGTGCTAAACATAAGCATAAATTTAATTCCAGCTGTATTTTTATGATAGGACTATGAGACGGGGAAGGTTGAGGCCATTTTTCTTTATTGTAATTTGCAAAGGATTAATGGAAACTGGATCATTAGGGTTGGGAGACAGGTCAAGACATAATAACTTCCTAGCCTTGGTATTTAAATGATGGGAAACATTCTGATTGGTGGTCTCTGTTGTGTATATCTGAGCTTTCAACAAACCAAAGAGGAATTGGTTCCTTCTTTGAGAGATAAAGGACAAGGACTTAGGAACCCAAGTGCTCTGACTCCAAATGTCAGAAGGGCATGACTTCATTTAAGTTGTTTCAATGCAAGGGCCTATGCTAGGTTCTGAGGGAGAGTAATACACAAGACCTGCCCTCAGAGACCTTCCAATCTTGTTAGAGAAATGACACATAAAAAGGCAAATAATGCTTGATTCAAGTAAAACAGTCAGGGAATTATTATGAGGTATTGCATATTTAATTACCAACTGAGTGGTACAGACCTGTTTAAACTATTTAGCTTTAGGAGAAAAGCACACCCCTCTAATCATCTCCTGGGTGATCTCCAGGTTCCCAAGCTCTGTCACAAATGAGGGCAGAGGATCAGAGACAAGATTTCTCTGGCTGGGCTACCTTGGAGCAGGGGATGGTCAACATGTCCTGAGCCCTACAGTCTCTTCACACACTCCTATCCTAAAGGAAGTCATCAGATTATTAGCAATTTGGACTGACTGTTTTACTTGAATCAACAAACTTTGGGAAGTAAGTTATGGCTTAGAGGGTCAGATATTCTCATCACTTGTATCTCCCCACAAAAAGCTAATGGGGAGAATCCTGACCTTCCCAAGGAATATGCCTCTTCCTCAATGAAACTCTTGTAAAATTGTTTGTTTTTAATAATCTCTGGCATCCCTGTTCTTTTCTCTTTCTCTTTTCTCTGTGCTCCTAGGACCCTTACTCCCATCACCAACTTCACATTCTCTCTCTTATTCTTCAGTCAGAGTCTGCTCTCAGAGAAGGATTTAAAACTTGCTCTCACTAAGACACAAATAACTAGTGACAGTCTGAAGATTATTCTTTCCATAGGATCAGAAAAAGACCTAGAGAACATTTATTCCAGCTATTTCACTTTACTTATAAACTGGGGCCCAGAGAATAGATCTTATGACTCATATAAGTCATACAAATAGCAAATAAGGGAATTAAGATTTGAACCCAGGGGCTGCATGGGGGTGGTTATACTTTTATAAGGAATGAAACCTTAAGCTGAAAGAATAATGTCCTAAAAGTGATATAAAGTCTTGGAGCTGTTGTATTTTGCTAAGTCCCATTAGGACTTCCCAGTGTCTCAGAAATAAATATATTCACCTAAATCTGAGCCTAATAGGGATGGGAGTAGGGGTCCAGTTCTAGTTTTTAGCAAAGTAGGAGATGTCTTTTAGTTCCCCAAATTTAATTTGTTCTATAAATTTCTGCAGCCAGTTGTCTAGAATGACTTAAGTCCTCTCCCATCCTGCCAACATTTTGTGTCTTGTATCTAGTCTGTTTAGGTTGGTAATGGAAATTTCAGATCTTCCTCTAAGCTGTCTGATGTGAATATGGAACCTTTCTCCTTCTTCCTCCCCTTCTCCACTTCTCATTCTTGTTTTTGCCTTTCAGGGAGATGGAAATATCAGATACTACGAGATTGGATCAGAGAAGCCATATCTAAGTTACCTCATGGAGTTCCGCTCCCCAGCCCCACAGAAAGGTCTGGGTAAGGGCTTCCACAGTGGATTGCAGCCCCTTCTCAAGGTCACACAAAACAAACAGCCAAAGACAGACCCAAGCCAAGGGCAAATCACTGGGAGTATAGCTGTACATTGTTCTGTACGTTCAGAAGGGATAAGGCACTTTCAGATGAGGAAACCACTTCTACTAATGCAGCCAGCAACTCCCTCTCTACAACTTATGATTTTATAGAACTAGAACACTTGAAATTATATTTTTGTCCATGGACACACAGCTAGCATTGCTCAGACATGGACTGGCTCTGTCTATAGGATAGGGCGCTAGGGCAAGGAGGAAATTGGGAAATCCTTCCAAAGTATTTATTTAAGCAAATTATCAAATCAATACACAGCAGATAGCATTTTTGGATTATAGGATTTGGAACTGGAAGAGGTTCTTTCATTCTGTTCCCTACTTTCACAGGGGGTAAGTGGGGACAAGCCTAGGGGGAATTGACCTTCCAAGGTCACACAAGTCACAAGTCAGAGACAAGATTCAAACTCAAAGCCTCAAATGCCAAATGCACTTCATTGCTACAATGGCATTGCTTCATTAAATCAGGTCACCTGAGAGTTGGTCTAGCTCTGTCTCTGATTTATTATTTCACTTAAGTTCCTATTATTGAGCTTTGTGTGTCAAGAATCACAGGACCAGCAGACTCTTCCCTGGGAATTGGTTTTCCTTTCACTGGTGAATGTTAGAATCCCATGAATTTTTCTAAGGAATGAAAAAAAAAACTTTTACAGGGGTAAACAGGGGTATCCTGAGCACATGAACAGTATCTAGGGGCCTTTCTTGATGTGTGTCCCATATCTTTCTCCCTACTCCCTCTGCTTCTTTTCTTTTTTCTCTCCTTCATCTCTTTTTATAAGTATTCCTCTTCTCTCTTTTTCACACCCCTCAGTCTTATACACACATATATACATACACAACAACCAACTAGAATTTATACAGATTCTAATATGTGCAGGAAGGCACTGTGTTAAACACTTTTCAAATATGTCATTTGATCCTCAAATGCTCCTGGGAGGCAGATGTTATTATGATTTCCATTTTCCAGTTAAGAAAATCAAGGCCAATAGAGGTATATTATTTGTCCAAGGTCACACGGCTAATATCTGAGGCTAAATTTGAACTCAGGTCTTCCTAACTCCAAATTGAGTACTATATATGCTGAGCCTTCAGAGAACATAAGGGGAAAAAATTGTGGACTTGTTTTAAGATTAAAAGGGACTTCTAAAATATGTTTTTCATTTCATTTTTTTTTTGTCCACAGAATCTAGGGCATAGACCTTCAAATCTGCAAATCTTTGGAGAACTTCATTCATTCATTCATTCATTCTTCCATTCATCCATCTATTTATTCATAAAACATTAAATAAGTGCTTTCAATGTGCAGGGCACAGGAGAAAATACAGATTTAAGTAAGATATTGTCCTGACTCTTATCTTACAATCTAGTAAAGAGCTTACTTTGAGAAGGTAATGGCCATCATAGCTTTGTCACTAACTAGCTGTGTGTCTAAGGATAAGTTCATCAGCCTCTCTGTGCCATAGTTTCCTCATCTGTCAAATTAGAGTTTTAGATTAATCTCTAAGGGTCCTCATAGGGCTGAAATTCTATGATTCCAATCAGACCATCTTGGAGAGGTGGACATTGAAAGAATTTCTAGTGACTTCTGACTCAGAAATGGGTCCTCATCATGTGATAGCCTAGCCAGATAAGGATCTAAGCACTCCTTCCTGCACTTTTGCTGACCCAGGGAGGATGAGCATCTCAAGAACTTAAAACAGTTCTGTCCCCTTCACTTCTACTTCTTCCTTTCCCCACACTCAGGAGATGGGACGGGAGATGTATCTGCCTGGGATTCCACTGGACATAAATGTTTATGCTCCCCTTCCACAGGGGTGATGCCCAAGCATGGTCTGGATGTGTCAGCTTGTGAAGTATTCCGGTTCTACAAGCTAGTGACCCTGAAAGGCTTGATTGAGCCCATCTCCATGATCGTGCCTCGGAGGGTAAGTATAGCTTCTGTCATAGGAAAGAGAGGTCATCAGCCAGTCAACATGTCACAACTTGAATATCTACTAAGTTAAACATGTTAAACAGCCCATTGTTAAATACTGTGCAGATACTGAAGAATGGAAATACATAATTTTTGAGTTTTAAAGGGGCTTATAATCAAGTGGGATGGGTGAGGACTCCTTCTGATACATATGAACTCTCCTAGACTTAGGAAATGGCTTTCCCAAGCTCTAGCAGCCCTTTGACATTATGGAAATTTATTGGTGAAGCAACAAGTCTTTGCTGAGTGCCTATGTGCTTATATCTGCTACTTCTGTGGCAGATAAAGAAGAAGTATAAATCATATCCCCTGCCCTCAAGAAACTTATAGTTAATCTAGAGAGGCAGAACTTAAAATACAAAAAAATAACCTTTCAATAATAGCAACAAAATTTTTAGTGTCTCCCCAATTTCTATAAGACAAAACACCAATTTCTTAGCCTTTTTTTAAAGGCATTCCATGTGATGGTTCTAACTCAAGAAATAAACAGCTTTATTTTTTATTCTTTTTTATATTTTATTATTCTCCTTGGCTATGTTCCAGTCAAACAGTGTTATGATTGATACTCTGTCTTCTAATCCAGTATATTTATATCGGTAATAATTCCTCCCTAATTCCTGTATGCACATACTCTCCTTATCCCTCCATCTTAGAATCATTGTCTTCTCAAGTTCAAATGTCAGCTCCTTCATGAGGTCTTCCCTTATACTTTCAGTTATAAGTGCTTTCATTTTCAATTTTTCTTGCCCTCTATTTGTATAGAATGTAAACTCTTTGAGGGCAGAGAGCTACATCTTTGTGTCAGCAGGCAATTAAGGAATATTTCCCAAATTTAATTCAATTGGAAGCCAAACCTAATGGAGTGCAAAAGTGAAAAGCATAAACAATAAATAAAAGAAATTTATGTGCTAATTTTGTTGTATATTTGAGAGGAATAGCAAACTGTCATACTATGTTATGGAAATGCTTGTTTTATGCAATCAATTTAAAATAAAATTTAATAATAATTCTCCCCTCTCCCCTAAGAAAGCCATGAACAATAGAGCACAAAGGAAATTGGAGAAAAGAAGATATTACCCTGGTCAGGGATTCATTCATTCAATAAGCTTTTAGTAAATATCAACTATGTAATAGGTATTGTGCTAAATTCTGGGGATAGAAACACAGAAATGAGATAGTTCCTGCCCTCAGGGAGCTTCTACTCTACTGAAATTCAGATAGGTGAGAGGGGTAAGGCTGGAGACTGTATAACAAGAACAAATAGAGTCAGAAATGACTATGATATCTTTGGGAGAGGCTGAGGAAATTTCTCATTCTTTCAGATTTAAAATGTAATTTTAAATTGTAACACACACAAAACCACACACACTACATCACACTACACAGGTAAGCAGGAGCAACTTCTCCATCCCTTTCTTCATTCCACTATTTTTTAGCCCAGAGAATACTCAAGGGTAGTTCAAGACTTGTTCTCTAAGATGGCAGTCAAGGGAGAGCTTTGTTTGGGATGGGGTGAAAGTTTGGTTCTGACATCAGGCAAAAAAAATTTTTTGGCTCATTACAATCTTGTAGGACATTGGAGCTGACAGGACCCTTCAAGACAAACTCTGTTGAGCTCTAGAAATGTTCAAAACCCTATGGTAGGCATAGTGGGATTACAGAAATAAAGGAGCCACAGTCTCAACCATCAAGAAACTAGCAGTTTACTTGAAGAGGTAAAATATATACATACATAGAGCCAGAAATAATAATGCAAGGTGGTATATGATGTTTCATGTGTACGTGTTGTCTCCCCAGATAAACCATAAACAACTTGAAAGCAGGAATTAATTCTTTTTTCAATCTTTGTATTCTCACTATCTAGCAAAGTGATGGGCACAAATCGAGTGCTTAATTAATGCTTTTTGATTGATTGGTGGAAAAAATGAGAAGTACAGACATTATGTGTTTCTAGTATAACGAGGAGAGAAAGATCACTCTGGCCTGGGTGATCCAAAATGGCTCCACAGAAGAGATAGGATGTGAACTGAGTCCTCTCTGAACAATGGTTAACAGTGAAGACTCTAGATTGGCTGGAATGCAACATTCCCCCTAAGCAACCTTCTGCAACTCATCTGCCTTCTGCCCATTTGCTGGCCTTTCTGTTCTTTCTCATCCATAGTCAGAATCTTATCAGGAAGACATTTACCCCATGACCCCAGGAACGGAGCCAGCTTTGACCCCTGATGAATGGCTGGGAGGCATCAATCGAGGTAAGAATCTGAAAGGCTGGGTTTTTAAGATGGTCCCTTCTCTGACTAGCTCTCTCCTGGAGATTATAGCTTCCCAGGAAATGGGGCACCAGAAATGGAGTTTTCATTCCTCAACCTCTTTTCCAAGACCAAGGCAACTAGGTCACAGCTGGGAAGTCTCCCATCTCCAAGTAAACTCATGTTAGTCAAGTCAAGATCCAATTCTACCCATGGTTGAATAGGCTAGCACCCATATGGTATAATTTCAGGGACCCAGTGCATCACTCTACCTTTCCTAACTATTTTATTGCTGACCATAACTTTGTCCACTGTACTTCCAACAAGATATAATGGGTTATAATTTAATATAAATTAAAATTTTGTTTTGAGAAGTTCACAACTTCTTCCTTTCTGCCTGGGAAGAATTGGAAATTAGAGAATACAATAACAAAAGGTTAGTGTTAAGGGGGATTTTAGAAGATCATCTGGTCCAGGAGTTCTTAATCTTTTAGTGTTTCATGGATCCCTTTGTTCATCTATTAACACTCTATCTTAGAATAATATTTTTAAGAAAGGATTTTTTTCCCATTCAAGTTCTCAGGCCATTTGAAATATTTCCATGGCATCTTTGAACCCCTTTCCCAATTAAGAACTCCTGATTTAGTCTACCCCACCCCATCCCCTCATTTTACAAAGAGAAAACCAAGGCCCAAAGAGCAGCCTGGAATTCAGGCCTCCCAATTCTTATTCCAGTGCTCTTGTGATTACTTCACACCAGAGCCATAATTAGCAATTTTTGCAACTTGGGCTTCTGACATGAATGGGAAGGAGCTTACCTGGAGTATGGCTGCCAATTGAGAAAATTATGATGTATCATTAGGCTTGTGCTGAAGAATTGCAAGTTCTGTCAGTGCCTTTTAAATTGTGGCACCCTGAGTCAAAGTCCCAGCTAATCTAGCCTAGTTATGATTGCAATCACACTAACACTAAGTTCTTCTTGAATCTTACAAATTCTTTTTTTTTTTTTTTGGAGGCTGGGGTTAAGTGACTTGCCCAGGGTCACACAGCTAGGAAGTGTTAAGTGTCTGAGACCAGATTTGAACTCAGGTTCTCCTGAATTCAGGGGTGGTGCTCTATCCACTTCACTATCTAGTTGCCCCAGTTCTTCTTCATTCTTAAATCCAATGTATTCTCTATTCCTCATTGTCTACTAAATAAAAATAAAATACAAGCTAATTAGCCTAGCATTTTTAAGCCCTCAACAATCTGATCCCAACCCAATTTTCTACCTTTTTTCTTTTTTTCTTTGTATTATTCGTTTTCACATGCTCTACATACTAGACAAACTTTACATCTCATGTCCCACATCTTTCTGCATTTTGTATGCCCTCTCCCTGCTTCAAGGCCTCTCATAAATTATCTTCCTTCAAGACTCAGTTCAAGTATCATCTTTTCCACGAAGCCTTCTCTGATACTTTTCACATGTTTGTGTTCTCCCCTCCTCTTCTTGTCTTATTCTGACTTCTCTATAAAACCAGTATGTCCTCCCCCCCCCATAGAACATAAGCTCCTCAAAGGCAATCTGTATTTTAAAAAGTACAAAAATAATGTATGCTATCCTCCTAAGATGAGAGCCCATATTACCTGACTACTTGTCCTGCCTACTCTCCTTCTATTGTACCATTTTCCTTTTTGCTCATTGCTTGTCAACAAAAATAGGACTCCAAAGTATATTATAACCACTTCTTGACTTATACAATGTCAAAATACCATCCTTCAATAAGACTTAATTTAACAAATATTTATTAAGCACCTATCATGTGCAAGCCATGTGTTGGGTGCTAGAGACACAAAGATATGTGCTATATAGACTCTACTTTTAAAGAACTTGTGTCTAATAGAGATATGTTATTCAAATAACAATTAAATAAGGCAGCGAGAAGGCCAGGTAAAGTGCTATGAGAGATTTGAAAGAAGAAGAGACCCAAGGGTTGAAGAGAGAGGGAAATGATCAGAAAAGATTTCATGGGAGATGTAGTTTCTTATTGCTGTTGTTCAGTCATTTCAGTCTTATCCAACTCTTCTTAATCCCATTTGGGGTTTTCTTGGCAAAGACACTGGAATAGTTTGCCATTTCCTTCTCTAGCTCATTTTACAAATGAGGAAATTGGGTTAAAGAGGGTTAAATGGTTTGCCTAGGGTCACACAGCTTGTAAGTGTCTGAAACCACATCTGAACTCAGAAAAATGAGATTTACTGACTCCATGTCTAATATACTCTATCCACTAAGTCACCTGGTGGAATTGGTAATACAGAAGGATTTCCACAGATTGGGATAGGAGACAAAGGATCTTTTTCAGGTATGAGGTCCAGTATGAGTAAAGACAGGGAGATGGGTGAGGGCAGAAATTGAAAGTGATGGATGGAGAATATATGAGCTCAGTCAGAAATTAGAGCACATGAGGGAAGAGGGGGGTTGGCATGTGATAAGATTGAAAAAGTAGATGGAGTTAGATTGTGGAGGATCTTGATTGTCAAATCATGAGTTTCTCAGAGGTCCAAAATGATGGAGATTTCTGTGTGGATCAATAGATTAGTAAGGTTTCTCAAACAGTGGCATGAAGGGTGGCAAAGAAAAAACAGGACAGAGAAAGGAAAATCAGTTAGTAGAGCCTTAGAATCAGTTAGGTGAAAAGAGGGGAGGGGTCTAAGCTAGAGCAGTTGCTTTAGGAGCATAGAAGTGGTCACAGATGCAACTGATGTAGAGATAGATTCAACAAAACCTGACCACTGAGTAGATATGGGGAGGGATGAGGGAGAAGAAAGACTTAAAGAGCTATCTAGGCAGTACAGTGGAGAGTGCTAAAGACTCCAGGTCCAGTCAGAAAGACCTGAGTTTAAATACAACCTCACATATTTACACTGGTCCTTTGCAAATCACTTAACCTCTATTTGCTCAGTTTCCTTATCTGTAAAATGGAGATTAATAATAACACCTCTTGGGGCAGCCAACATGGGGGCAGCTAGGTGGCGCAGTGGATAGAGCACCAGCCCTGAATTCAGGAGGACCCGAGTTCAAATCTGGTCTCAGACACTTAACACTTCCTAGCTGTGTGACCCTGGGCAAGTCATTTAACCTCAGCCTCAGGGAAAAAAAAGAAAAAAATAATAATAACACCTCTCTCTCCCAGGGTTGTTGTAAAGATCAAATGAGATGTTTTGTAAAGTACTTTTCAAATCTTAAAGAGATATGTGCAGCAGAGAACAAAAGAAAACCTAAAAGAAAGCAAAGATGGACAGTTCTAAATACAATGTTTTCTATTATTATATATGCTTTCTTGAAATGGAAATTTATTGTTACATATTTGGAATCCTGTCTTATGTTCTGCTGTGCACATGACAATTTTTTCTTTTTCTGTCTTTTTTTCTATTTTTGTATTTAAGTTTTAAATAAATACATTTTTTAATATAGGTAGTTTCGGTTATAAGCCAAAGTGATTGAGACTATGGTGGGGCTATCAAGTACAACAACAAAAGAGAAATGAGTGGAAAGGGGGAGGTTTTAGAGAGAAGATGATGAGTTCAATTTTGCACATGTTGAATTTGAAGAGTTAGCAATATGTCCCTGTAGAAATACCCAGCAGGCAGCTGGGAATATAGAAGTAGGACTCCAAAAAGGTTGGGGGAAAAAAGATGTGGGTGTCATCTGCATGGACGGTGTCGTTGGAGCCACATGACTGCGTGAGATTGTCAAGGGAGAGAGTATAAAAAGAGGAGAAGGGGGCTACACACAGAACCTTGGGCAACATGTGTACAAAATATTCCAACATTCAGACTCACTTTTACTTAATAGCTTAATACTGAACTAAGACTTCTGGAACACCTTGAGTAACAAAAATGTGCTTGGCCAGAATCTTAGAATCCTGCAAATAAATGAGATCTCTGGAGTCATCTAGCTTGTCCTAGTTTCAGATAGGAATAAACTTAGCTAGCCAAAGGAGAAAAAGCTTCTTCCCTCAGTCACTCTATGTCAAATATGAAAAGTCTCATTATCTGGCATCTCTTCCTTAGAGATCCCCTGCTATAAAGAGGCGTGACTTGATATCCCTGATGTGTCTGTGGGGAAGATATACTTTTTAAGCTTTGAGATCTTGGGAAAAGGAGGGAAAGAAAGTGAGAAAAGGAGGGAAAGAAGGTGGCAGTAGCAAGACCATTATAGTAGTTTTGCTACTATAATGGAGTCTGATTTGGAGATGGAAGGGCTGGAATTACATCCTGCTTCTGACTCCACACTTTTGAGGCCTCTTGGTTTGATGTAAGTGAGACCAGGATGAACAAATTGACAAAAGGAATCACTAAATTTTAGAGTTGGAAGAGACCTCATCAATCATGTAGACCACCTCAGATCTATTAAGGATTACTACTTCAACACACCCAACAACTTGTCATCAAGGCTGTTCTTGAAGACCTCCAAAGAAGGCAAATCCATTTCCTCTCAATGAGTTCTTCTTTGGGATAACTTGAATTATTAGGAAATTTCACCTTACATCAAGCCTAACTTTTGCTATTGGCAACTACCACCCATTGCTTGTAGATCTTCCTGCCGGGGTCGTATTTCTCTTTTCCATAGGAAGCTCATATATGAGAGCTGTCCATCAGACATTGATCATTAATGCTTCTATTCTCCAAGTTGAACATCCCCAGTTTTTTCAACTAAACTTCATATAGCATAGACTAAAGAATGGACTCCATGGACAGACAATTCTGGTTGCTTTCTTCTGGATACACTACATTTTAATCAATGTACTCCCTATAAGTACTGTAAATGTGGTCTGACCAGCACAACAGAAGACATCAGGACTATTATCTCCTCATTTCTAAAAGTTATACCTTATTTAGTGTAGGCCAAGATTATATTAATTTTCTTGCCTTCCGTATCACACTACTAATTGACTCATAATGAATTTGCAGCTTAATAAGACCCTCAGATTTTTTTTTTGGTTAAACTTCGGCATAGCTATCCATCTACTTTTAAAGTTGATATTTTGGACCCAAATGTAAAACTTTACATTTATCCTTATTAAATTTTATCTTATTGGATTTTGCCCATCATTCTAACTTGTCAAGAAGTTTTATAGATTCTGATTCAGTCACTTTTCTTTTCAAATCTCCCACACAATGTCTTAATTGTCATATAGCTTTTAGGATTTAGGCTTATTTATGGAAGGAGGAAGGTGAAATTTCCTCAACAATAGTAATAATATTTTCTATTTTCTTGGCACTTTTAATTTTGCTATGCACTTTCATATTTATTTCACTCTTACAAAATCTTGTGGAGTAGGCACTAGGCAATGAATTATTCTAATCTTTAGTCTCAAGAAACCAGTCTTAAGACAGCTGATGACACTACAGACAAAGCACTGATCTTAGAGTGAGAAAGACCTGAGTTCAAATATGGCCTCAGACATTTTCTAGCTGTGTGATCCTAGCCAAATCACTTCATTTCTATTTTCCCAACTGTAAAATGTGGAGCATAATAGCCTCTACTCTCCACAGTTGTTGTGAACATTAAATAAGATAATATTTGTGAAAACTCAGAATACAGTGACTGGTACATCTTAGACACTGTATTAGTGCTTATACCTTTCTCTTCTCTTTTCCCAAGAGACAGAAACATAATCTCATGCTTAAGTCTAATTACAAGATTTATCAATAACTACCATGATATACACATACAAAAAAGATACAGGGGAATATGTGCTACTCAACTCCACTGGCCATATTGTTTGTTTCTCTGCTGTCTGGTCTCTGAGAAGCAAAGTGCCACATGTTAATAATTCAAGGAAACTGGCTGAGTTCGGAACTACAAACTAAGTCTGAGTGGTAACAGCAGTTAGGGTCAGTGCTATCTTATTTTCTGGGGGCCAACAGAAGCCCTTTTCAAATACACTACTCTAAGAACATACTAAAGAAGGAACTAACCAGGTATCCAAAGGTTTGGTAGGAGAAAGCTATTAGAAAGGGAGATTCCTCTGAGACATAAATATGGTAAGCTCCTTTACTAAAATGGAAATAAAATTAAACCTCATTAAGTGTCTTATTTTTGCAAGTGAACACAAGGTAGATTTGAATTAAGCTTGCACACAAAACTTCAAATTTGTTTAAAAATAAGAATGCTTTTAAATGGCTTTAAAAACAAAGTTCTTAAAATCATTTGATGTCAAGGGCTATCCTCAAGGAGTCATCAGCCATAGTGTCTATGTGTGTGTGTATGTGTGTGCGCACGTGCATGTGGACATGCATGCATATGTGTGTGTCTGTATGAGAGAGAGAGAGAGAAAGAGAGAGAGAGAGAGAGAGAGAGAGAGAGAGAGAGAAAGAGAGAGAGAGAGTGAGAGAGAGAGAGAAAGACAGAGACAGAGAGACAGAGAGAGAGAGAGAGAGAGAGAGAGAGAGAGAGAGAGAGAGAGAGAGAGAGAGTGAGAGAGAGAGAGTGAGAGAGTGAGAGTGTTATTCTCTACCCCAAGAGAGGGCAAAGAGGCTCAGTCTGATTATATTTCATCAGACATGTATGATTATTATTTATGGATGAGCAAATTGAGGCCAGAGGAAATGCAGCAGTGGTTCACAGTAACAGTAACAGAGCTGGGATCAGAACACTCCTTCCTAAACTCATATTCCCATACTAAAACAAGTTAAAAGGTGGGGGGGGGGGAGGGTTAAACAGGGAGGAAGTATTGCCCAAGAAAATATAATTGTCACGACAGCTCACTAATCCAGTTGGTCCTGTTACAAACCCAGCTGACAACCTCTTGCCTCCCTAGATCCAGTGCTGATGTCTTTAAAAGAAGGCTATAAGAAATCTCCCAAAGTGGTGTTTAAGGCCCCAGTCAAAGAAAAGAAGAGTGTTGTGGTCAATGGAATAGATTTATTAGAAAATGTCCCACCCAGGACAGAAAACGAGGTAAGGAACATAAGTTATTACATCCATGAGCCCTCAAAGAGGGAGACCTTTAAATTTCAATTATGTGTTTCAGACCTTCAAACCGGCTTCCCTCCCAGCCATCTTTCTTTTTGTGACAAACTCCATAAGCAGCCTGCTGTTAGCTTCCACTGCTGCTCTGACCCTCATAAATACCATCTGGAGAAGGGAGGGGGAGTAGGGTTTTCCCCCCATCAAAAACCTTAAATTTACTTTTGCTAAGAATTGTGTTTCCTGTCATGGATTCAGTTTCAAGCTATTATTGTTGCTAGCTGTTACTGGTGTTATAAATCACAGTCTTCACCTGCCGAGATGTTTAGGTGGTGATGGCAACTGACAATTCATTGTTATGTATTTTTCTTGAGGATGGAATGTGAGAAGGGCCAGAACAGGATTTATCCCTCATGCCAGAGGCAACACGGTTTAGTAGATAACAGGCTGGGCCTGAATTCAGGAATTGCTTTGAATCTTGCTTCAGATTGTTACTAACTGAGAGACTCTGGATAAGTCATTTAATCTCTCTCAGCCTGTTTCCTCAGCTGGGGATCATTATAGGGTTGTTATGAAAATCAGGTAAGTGATAATATGTATGTAAGACATTTTGTAAAACTTAAAATACTATATGTGTATATATATATATATACATATATATGAGCTCTTGTTATTGATTATTAAAAGATTTCATGAACTTTTAATTGTCATGTGAACCTAAGCCCCTCTCATATAACCACATACACATTTTATTAGATCTTCCTAAGGATTTCTCCCTATAACCCTGTAGTTCTGTAAAGATGCCTCAAAGATATTGTTGAAAACACTTCACTTACTCAAGAGTCACTTATCTAGTCAGCTTTACCTGAATGGAACTTGGAAGTTTTTAAAATATTGGCTTCAAAGCAACACAGATCAAATGCTCTAATACTAACTTGTATTTCTTAGCATATTAAGATTTCCAAGGGGTGCCATCCATATATGTTTGTGAGAAAGATGGAGTGAGTAGTATTGTTGTTATTCAGTCACATCTAATTCTTCAGGCTAATTGGCTTGCCCAGCTAGTGAATGTCTGAGGCCACATTTGAACTCATTTTTCCTGACTCCAGGCCCAGAACTCTGTCCACTATGCCGCCCAGCTGCTTCTATCATTTTCAATTTGAAGATAAAAGGGAGGTTTAAGCGGGTTAATTGACTTGCCTAATTCACACTTAAGTGATGGTCCTCTCTTTCTAAGTCCACTGTTTTGGCGGACTCTAACATACTAAAGTTATTATCTTTTGCCCATTGGACAGTGCTTCAATCTCCCCATCCCACTGGCTCAGTGCTATTGACTGCTTACCTGGTTTCTCAGCCCATAACAAGTTACAGAGGATGGGGGGAAGACTCTAGAGGCGGGGACTCTGGGTAGGCACAGAAAGCTATAAAAAATAAAATACCAGAACTACACAAGTAGAGCGATCTGGGGCCATTTAGCGAAAGGGAAAACAGCCGTAGACACTTCAGTGGTCCCAAGGGCATTCCTGTATTATATAGCATTGATGTCTATGATGAAGATTCTGAATCATAGAGAAAAGATTGAATCTTGTTTACTGTGTTGTATCTTAAAAGGCAGAGGAATACATTATACATTTTGGAAAGATTTCCATCCCAAATGGTTAAAGCGAAAGGAATAGAGCTTTGGCTTTTAAAGGGATATGCGTCAGTCATCTGGAAAATTCACTTACATAGGGCAGTGCATTCCCTGATGATGCCAGATAAATGAGACGCTGCTGTATTAAGCCAGAATAGGGCCAAGGCTCGTTCTTGCTCAGAAACACGGTGACCAGGCCTGCAGTACTCTAATTTAATAAGATCTTCTGGTTTGCAGGAGAAAATGGCCACCAGCACTTAGAGCAGTGGGTGGTGAAAAGCTGATTCACTGAGACTCGGGGATGGTGAGAGGGGTGTGTATATGTGCTCAGAACTCTGGGGGAAGGTGAGATTTGAAAGCCTTAGGGTTGGGGGTGGTGAAGCCTTCGAAATGAGGGCACTATCCCAGGCGCTCACTTTTCTCTTTATTCTCTTTCCACCCCCATCTGTTTGTCCCTCCCTCTCAGCTCCTCCGAATGTTCTTCCGACAGCAGGACGAGATTCGGCGATTGAAAGAGGAGCTCTCCCAGAAAGACATCCGCATTCGGCAGCTGCAGCTGGAACTCAAAAACTTACGGAACAACCCCAAGAACAATTAGCTCCCCAAAGGCTCATTTTCTAAATAAACTCTCTGTTTATATTTGCTCTTTAATTTTCCTCCCATTCACTCTCTCCTCTACCCATCCCCCAACCTTCTTCCCCATCCCCATCCCCACCCCCACCCCCAAGACAAGCCAGTGCTTGAGCAGCTTGCCAGCGGGCTGCGCTCACCGATAACTGGAATTATGTGCTTTGGTCCCTTTATCTCCCACTAAAAAGAGGCAACGGATGACCCTGTCGGACTGACCAGTACTGCTGTAACTGAAAACTACTGTCCTTGGAGAGGGCTGGCTCTGGATTTCTACCCGTACGGTTTTCTTGGAGAAGCTAGTGGGGAGCCTCTCTTCTGATGGATCACCAGATTATAGATCTCACCAAGAGGAGCTACTTAAAGCTGGCCGGGAGACCACCTGGAGAAGCTGGGGGAAGAAGCCAGGCTGACTGCGATTAACTTTTCCCATGCAGAGGGCGGCAGCGGGAAAACACAGCTCTCAATAGCTGGAGCTCAAAGCCACTTGCTTGTAGATGCCATAAAGTAAGGGCTTAATTCGCTGATATTATTCGAAAGATTCCCTTTTCCTCCTCTTCTTCCACCTCCCTCCTCTCATCTTTCAAAGCAGCCCCTATAAACCTCAGTTCTTAACTTGGAAGAGCCAGGTTTCCTTCTTTTCCCTTTTCCACCAAAAAACAACCTCTGTGTCTTTAAAACCATACCAAACACCTACTGAAATAATAACCATCCCTTGTATTGGCATAGCACATTTATATTTTTCAAAGCACTTGAACATAAATGATTTCATTTGACTTTCACAATAATTCTGTGTAGTAGAGCCGGGATTTTATTCCTGTTTTACAAATGAGGAAACCAAGGCATGAAGTAAAGTGACTCACTCCAAATCACCCAGATAATGGCACAGCATGAACTTAAATCAGGTCTCCTAATGCAGGTAGGGTTCTTCTCATAGTCATGATACCATTATCAGTGGAGTTTATCATGTGCAAGTCACCCCGGGAAATTTTAACATGAGGGAAATCCTTCTACACTCTCAGCATAAATTGTGCCAACTGTCTTACAAAGACCTGGACTGAGCCTTTTCGAGCAGTGAGGCACTTCTCCTTTTTCCTGGTCTTCTCTGGTCTCCTCCTCCCAAGAACTCAGGCTGAGATGATGTCCTCTTTTCTGGGAAGTATGAGACTACAATGGCCAGAATTTGGGCCTCTAAGGAAGACAGAACAAGCCTTCTTTTCTTCTTTCTTCTTCTCCTTGTACATCTCTTTCTCCTCCTCTTCCTCTTCTTTTCTCTCTTCTCCCTCTCTCTGTCTCTTCCTCCCTCCTTCCCCTCCTCTCTTGTCTCTTTTTCTCTAGCTCTCCCTCCCTCTTTCTTCTTTCTTTCTCATTCCCCCTTTTCTGCCCCTCTTTCTCCTCTCTCCTTTCTGCCTCTCTCCCTCTTTCCTCATTTTCTGCCTGTCTCTCCTTCCTTCTCTCTCCTTTTTCTCCCTTCTTCATTTCCCCTCCTTTCCCCTTCTCTGCCACTCCCTCCCTATTTCTCTCTCTTTCTCTCCTCTCCTTTCTCTCTTCTTCCCTCCATATCTCTTCCCACTCTCATATACTAGTCAAATATTATTCCACTCTGGTTCTTCTGCACACATCTCTTTCCCTGTGGGCACAACTACAGATATCTGGGCCAAACACATCTGTTTATGTTTGTGATGACTAGATGGCAAGGCCAGGAAAGCTATAAAGCCCAACAGCTGGGTTTATCACTGTTAACTTTTCCAGTGCTATGTGCCACAAGCCAAGTAGCTACACAAACCCACCACATGGGAGCTAAGTCCACATGAGCCACTAGCTACTGTGGACTTCTAACCCATTCCCTTGCTTTCTCCCACTATTATGTAGGGCCTTTTACATGACTGTCTAGCACTAGCTGGATGAAAGTATTTCTCTGTTCACTCACACCTTTTGCTTTCTTTCCCATCTCTTTACTTGAACTGTGTTGTCTCCTGTGATTATTTATGCCGCCACATGAGGATAGTATTGAAATAAAATGTTTTCAAGATATCAAAAATGGACTTGGTAGTCTCCTTTAGCCTCTGGTTGTTTTAATTGTTTCTGTAATGGCGGTATTTTGGCTAGTGGCCCTATAGCCATATCCACTGCCTTTCCCAGGGAACAATACACACTTATTCATCCTGTACCCTGACTTCATTCATTTTTTTCTTTAGCTTTTCATTCTTTCATTTATTCATTCTTGTGTTCACTCATCCAAAAAATATTCACAGTCCTGAATTTAGACACTGTATAGCAAAGAGTAGAATAAGACATAGTCATTGCATTTAATGAACTTACACTCTCTCTAGTTGAGGGCACAAAGCTAAGATATGAATAGGTAAATATAAGGCCATATAAAATTAAGTGCTAAGTTTGAACTGTGGTGGTCAGGACTAACTTGATGAAGGAAACAGGACTTGTAGTTGTCCTTGAAAAATGTATTTGAATTGGTGGAGAAGAAGAGAGTGAGCATCTACGGAAGAAGCAGAGCTCACTTGGAATTAGGGAGGGTGCCATAGCAATCTTTTCTAACTTCATTTCTGAGATGTGGATCAGAGAGGTGAATCAGCTTGTAGAGCTTCGAACACTGAGGTGATACCATGTAACTCTTGATAAATATGCCCTTTGGAGGCCAAGAAATATGTTCTTACAGGAATCAAAGCTTTGGGATCAATTATGGAGTTCCCTAAGCCTAGCAGACACCTAGATAGGTTATCATACCTACAATCTCTCACCCCATAACAAGTGAGCATCAACAAGCATATATTAAGTGCCTATAATGTGCCAAGGACTGTACTAAGTGCTAGGGATACAAAGAAAAAAAAAAGCTTGTCCCTGTTCCAAGGAGCTCATGGTCAAATGGGGGAAACTGAGGACTTAGAATCTCCTAGAACTTAGAATTGGATAGACACTTAAAGATGATATAATCTTTAATTTTAAAAGTGAATTAATAGACCTAGAAGGGTTAAGTAATTATCTCAAGATAACCAGTGGAAGAGTCCACAATGATTTTGGGTCTCTGACCCCAGATCCAGGGTTCTTCCCACCATATCATTGGAGTGTTGAGCTATCTTTGTATAATCCCCAGCTCTCTGTGATGTCCCAAGTGCCTTGCCTAATATACAGATTCCTTGTGACCAGGGCTTCAAAGCCTAGGAGAAAAGTAGCTAGTGATTGAGGCTCCCAGACTTGACTAAAAACTAAAGTTCAAATTATTATGCTAAGCACTGGGCACATTAAGGTTAACCAGAGAATTAGGACCCGAGAACTTGGGGGGGGTGGATCCAGTGGAAGTCAGTGGACTGGCTCTGAAATAATCTAGATGGGAAACAGGCTGATCATAAGGCTGAGCTCCTTAGATATAAGTAATAAAAGTCCAAAAGTGAGGTTAAAAGAGAATTCTTAAAACTCTCTTTTGGAAATAGGATTTGGGATAGAGTGGATAGAGTGCTGAAGTTGGAATCGGGAAGCTTGAATCCAAATCCTCGCAAAGATCCTTACTAGAAGTGTGATCTTGAACAAATCAACCTCCTTTCTCAACCTCAGTTTCCTCATCTGTAAAATGGGTATGATAATATCCAACCTCAGAGGGCTGTTATGAGGATCAAATGTGATCACAAATGTGAAGTGCTTTGCAATTCTTGAAACATTATATTAAGGCTGCTAGCTATAAGAAACTGTCACATAATCCTGCTTTAAGCACCTTCTCTAGGGATTTTTAACAGATGGTTGCCTATGACTTAGTGGATAAGATGAACAAGATGACCAGTTCTTCCCTTCTCAATGCCCATTTTAATGTTTTTGCTTATAGCCAAGCAAAAATATTCACTGTCCATCAACCAAAGCAATAGAGATACAAAGACAAAAGTCATAGCCCCAGCCCTCAAGGAGGTTACATTCTATCAAGGAAGGAAACATATGCTTGTAGAAATATATACAAAATAGATACAAGATGATTTGGAGGGAAAAAAGTATTAGGAGGAGCCATAAGAGACTGAATTTTTAAGGAAATAGTTTGAAGTGTAGAACCCCTGGATGACATAGTAGGTAAATTGATAGCCTAAAGTCAGAAGGACTCATCTTCCTGAGTTCAAATCTGACCTCAGACCCTCACTATGTGACTGGGCAAGTTATTTAACCCTGTTTGCCTTATTTCCTCATCTGTAAAATGAGCTAGAGAAAGAAGTGACAAATCTGATCTCAGGATCTCTGGAGGAAAAAATTGGCAAACTACTCAAGTATCTTTGACAAGAAAACCCCAAATGGGGTCAGAAAGAGTCAGATAGGATGGAACAACAAAGAAGCAGAGGAGAGGGGCAGTGAGTACATTCCATTGGGAGTAGCCTAGACTGGATAATGAAATGTCTCATATGAAGAACAGCAAGAATGTCAGATTGGTTGGACTATAGCTTACAAGATAGGGAATAATATGGAATAAAGCTCTAGAGAATGTAGACTGAGGTCAAATTGTGAAGGCATACATGACAAATAGAATTGATAAATGCTTCTGGAAGTGAAAGGGAACCTATGGAGTTTACTGAGTAGGGGACTAAAATGGTCAAGTCCACCATGTTTTCACTTTAAGAAATTTCCTCTTGGCAGCTGTGTGGAGGTTGGATTGGAGATAAGATATCTCTGCCTCACTGATCCCATCTGAAATGCCCTTTCTTCTTATCCATCAGTTCCTAAAGACCCATATCTTCCTTCATGAAATCTCTGACCATCCTACCCCACATTTATATTTGTTCTTCCTGACCATCCAGGTCACTTACTGCTCTACTTAGTCAACACTTAGGATAGGCAATCCTATTGGCTCAGGTACCATCTTTCCCTTATTATGTTATACACTGCAAGAAGCCAGAGATTGTGCCTCAGACCAGCCACTGTGCATTAAATCATAGATGTATAGATATCTCAGAGATAAGCTAGTACAACTTTTTCATTTTAAAGAGAGGGAAACTGAGACCCAGAGACAGAAAATGACTTGCTCAAAATCACAGAGTAGGTAGATTTGAACTCTAATTCCAAATTCAATGCAGCACTCTTTCCCCTATGTCATTGGATGGTTTGGGCATCTTTTCAAGCAGACTGGATAGCTTTTTTTTTTTTTTTGGTTGGAGAGAAAGTTTTTCAAGTGGGACTCTGTGAGTTCTGAGGTCCTTTTCAACTCTGGATAACTGTTATTTCAGCATTCATGTCTCCCTGGGAGCCAGCAACTCCATACTAGGTAATGTATAGACAGCTCAATGCTCCAATGTTTTCCCTGATTGGCCTTCTTTTTTTCTAAACTACTAAAGCACTTACTATAGCTTCATATCTGGACACAGTAAAATCCTTGTGGGCTCCAACCTTATGTAAACTTTGAATTTCCCTTACTTCGGGAAACTGAATTGTATTAATGGAAAAAAAAAAAAAAGGTAACAACCAGCTCCCTTTGCAGCTGTGCTGCTGACCTGGCAGAGGCCCTGCCAGCTGCCTCCCCCAGCATCCCCAGCTCCCCTCAGGGCTGCTCAGAGCAGCATGGGAAGCAAAGGCAGCAATGACTGCAGGCCCAGAAAAGCTCCCAGGAAGCAGACCTCATTTTGGCAAACTTGCCCAGCCCTGGGGAATCGCAGGCTGGCAACAGAAAGGAAGTTTGTCATCTCAAAGCTCCTACTGCAGTGAAGACGGGGGTTGGTAGGAGGCAGTTGTGCTTGTGTACCTATGTACTCTATTTGGAAACAACTCACAATGAGTATGTTCCCTTTTTGTGACCTCATGCCTGCAGATGCAAAGCTGATATCTTTACTCGATCATAAGTAGCTGAAGCTTAGAGGTTGCATTGTTTTCCTTCTTTGTCTCCCTGACATCTCTACTGAACATAGTAAGTGCCTTGTGAATGATTATTTAATTGAAATTAGCCTTACCTATGGATAGACCAGGTAATAATCGAGTGGAACCAGATGACCCCAAAGAAGCCCTGCCTCGGAATCTTTCCCCACCACAACCACACTTATCCAAAAGACAAACCAATACTCATTCATTCTTTTGGGTTCAGCATTATCCTCTTCATATTTTAAAATATGATATTTATTTTAGATTTAATAAATAAAATTAAATGAAAATTTTTAATATGTAAATTTTTCTGGGAAGAAGAAAGAAATAAGCACTTATTAAATATCTACTATGTGTTAGGCACTATGCTAAATGCTTTACAAATATCTATTTGATTTAGTTAGGAACTGAAACAGACAACCACAATTCAATAACTTGCTCAGGGCCATATGACTTCTTTTCCAGTACTTAAAGGTGCCTTGACTCATTGTACAATAATGAAAAGAGCACCATGATGAAAATCAGGTATTCTAATCTCAGGTTGGCCCCTCACCAGGCAAATCACTTGACCTCACCAGTTCTCAGTTTTCCTCATCTGTATTATAGATGTTCTTACTAGACCCGGGGTGGGAGACTTAGCAGGGGAGAAAAGGCAGAAAAAGGAAGTCAAGGGTTACTAAAGACCAATTTCCCAGAATTCATAATTTATATCCTTCAATCAAGAATTTCAAGGCCAGGACTGACCCTGGACATGAAATGATTACTTGAAACTTGAATCTAACCAGCAGGTGGCAGATGCTATGACAGAATTTGGGCAATTATAACTAGACCATCTTTGCTTAGGGTATCTCAGAACAGTGCCCAATCCTCCCTAAAAACAACGATGATGACAACAATAACATGGTGAACTTGACAGAGACCCTGTCTGCCTCTTAACAAAAAAAAAAAAAAAAAAAAAAAAGTACACAAATGAACAAGCATCAGAAACACTGCAGTGTATAGATCTGGAATCCTGGAGGTAGATGAAATAAACTTTCCCTCAGGCTATCAGGGGGGTCAGGCAGTATAGTAACAAACAGATCTACAACTCTGCTCCACTAGAGGAATTGAGTACCACTGTACAGCCGAAGTATAGAATAAAGAAGCAGAGGGAAAGAATGTTGAAGAAAAGAGAGAGGACTAGAGGAGAAAAAAGGAAAACAATTCAATGACTAAGTCAGGCTTTTTCAATCAATCATAGATTGTCTCTCCATCAACTGACTCTTATCACATTGAGAAGATTCTTGGTGAAAAAAACAAATACCATAACAACAAACCAATGTAGGTTAACAGCTCTTGAGCAGAACAACCCTTTCATTTTTAATACTAGTATCAAGAGAAGGTAAACCCCCACCTGACCCTTTACCTTGAAGTTATACCAACCAATCAATCAGTTAACATTTATTAAGTTTCTACTATGTGTCAAGCACTAAACTACCTTAGTTAGCTTAGTAGTTAAGAGATAACTACCAGTAGTGACCTCTTCCTGGAATCCTTTCTTAATTTATCTATTCATTTCTAAGCATAATGGATCTCCTCAAGATAAAAATCCATGGTTTACTCTATTTACCCTTCCTTGTTCCTGTTCATAGAATTCTAGGGTTCTGTGTAGCTGACAAGCTTAGTGAATGACAGAGGACACTGGTATAAGGGGTTTGAAAAAAATGTTGAGCTAAACATGAGAGGAGAAATTGGAGATATAAAAGTCTGCAAGGGAAACCAGGTTATTCTTCTTAAAAGAATGGAGTTGGCCTATTCTGTGATAACCTGCACCTGAAAAGCCCTGGGGATTCTGAAGTAGAGATAAATGTTGGCCATCTGGCCTAGAGACTAGCACCAGATTGCACTTGTCCTTCCTATCCCATTCCAAGACAGAGCTGCTAGGTACTCAATTTCCTGAGTCACAGCAACAGATTAGGCACTGACTGATTATGGAGATTTGATGTGAGTGGAAAAAGCTTAGGTGATCATTTTTACTAGCTTCCCACTGTGAATAGCTCAGGTAACTGCTCTGGGAATTTTGAGTTAACATGCTGCTTAGAGGGTTGTGGTACAGTGGAAGGTGTTATTTTCTCTAGGTGGAATTGAACAGAATGAGTACATTGGTGCTAACTTGCCCTAAAATGTATCTAATGAATTGATTAAAATTTTATAAAATGTTTTTAAGAAACTGATAGCAAAACAGCTAAATAAGGGATGTGAAGAAGCATCTTTCTAGTAAGATAGAGGCTATAAATGATAATCTAATTAGATCATGTCAAACCCTAGACTAAGGTTAGAATATGGAATTTCACCCACAAAAGGGCATCCTCAAGTGTTGGGAGGTACATGTAATAGATGGAATTATTTGGCAGCATACACCATGGACCTTACCACTCTAAAGTAGGAACAATACTTCCTTTCCATGTATCTTCTTAAAATGTATTTTTAACTTTGTTTCTTAAACATTTAGCAAAGCATTTATTTTCTCTCTCTTAGTTTCCTGCCCCCCCCAGGAAACAAATTTTAAAAAACCCTTTTTTAATACACATAAAATGTAAAATAAAACAAATTCTTGTATCAGATCATATGTAAAAATGACTTTTTAATTTCTATACCTTGAATCTTTGATTATTTCTTTGAAATAGAATGTTCATATAGCATGTTAAGGGTTGATTACAAAGTGTTTTCCCCACAGCACTCTCATGTGATGAGTAATTAAATATTACTGATATTTCTATTTGACAGTTAAGGAAATCTACTCAAAGACAACAAAATGACCTTACCAGAATTATGGAACTCTAGTTGTTCTCTCTGAGATTCAGGACTTCTGACTCTAAGTTCAGTACTCTTTAATATATCAATTACTTAGGAAGCAGTGTAGAAGAAGTAGTAGAAGGAATGCTAGTCTTATAGTAAAAAAAAAAAAAAAAAAATCTAAATTCAAATCCTTACTTTTTCAATGACTGAATAACCTTAGGAAAATGTCAACTCTCCAGGCTTCAATTTTCTTCTCTATAAAATGGGAGGGCTGAGTTAAACAGCCTTTAAGATCTCTTTAAACAGGCCTCATTTCCAAAATATATAGAGAATTGACTCAAATTTATAAGAAATCGAGCCATTCTCCAATTGATAGTCAAAGAATATGAACAGACAATTTTCAGATGAAGAAATTGAAACTATTTTTAGACATATGAAAGGGTTCTCCAAATCACTATTGATCAGAGAAATGCAAATTAAGACAACTCTGAGATACCACTACATAGCTCTCAGATTGGCTAAGATGACAGGAAAAGGTAATGATGAATGTTGGAGGGGATGTGGAAAAATTGGGACACTGATATATTGTTGATGGAACTGTGAATGGATCCAACCATTCTGGAGAGCAATTTGGAATTATGCTCAAAAAGTTATCAAACTATGCATACCCTTTGATCCAGCAATGTTTCTACTGGGCTTATATCCCAAAAAGATCTTAAAAGGGGAAAGAGGCCCACATGTGCAAAAATGTTTGTGGCAGCCTTTTTTGTAGTGGCTAGAAACTGGAAACCGAATGGATACCCCTCAATTGGAGAATGGCTGAGTAAATTATAGTATATGAATGTTATGGAATATTGTAATCTGTAAGAAATGACCAGCAGGATGAATATAGAGAGACTTGGAGAGACTTACATGAACTGATGCTGAGTGAAATGAGCAGAACCAGGAGATCAATGTACATGGCAACAACAAGACTATATGATGATCAATTCTGATGGACGTGACTCTCTTCAACAATGAGTTGATTCAAACCAGTTCCAATTATCCAGTAATGAAGACAGCCATCTACACCCAGAGAGAGGATCATGGGAACTGAGTATGGACCACAAAATAGCATTTTCACTCTTTCTGTTATTGTTTGCTTGCATTTTTGTTTTCCTTCTCAAGTTTTTTTTTCTTTCTAGATCCAATTTTTCTTGTGCAACAACATATCTGTATAAATATGTATACATATATTGGATTTAAATATAATTTAACATATTTAATATGCATTGGATACCTGCCATCTAGGGGAGGGGGTGGGGGAAAGGAAGGGAAATTTTGGAACAGAAGGTTTTATAAGGGTCAATGTTGAAAAAATTACCTATGCATATGTTTTGTAAATTAAAAAATATAATAAAATTGTTTAAAAAAATTTTTAAAGATCCCTTTAAACATTAAACCTATGACTTTTTAGGCTTAATACTGAAGTATCTATGATTTTCCTGAGGCTAGGGAAATCCTATCAATAAAACATTTTTCTATTTCTTTCTACTTGTGTGTCCTCGGGCAAGTGACTTAACATCAATGAGTCCTAAGTTTTCCTCTCCAAAAAAATGAAGGGTTTGGGGGTCAGGGGGGGGGGAAGGTCCCTTCTGAAATATTTGATTTCTGATTCTTAATAGATATGAAAGTTTCCTGAGACAGAGAGATGGAATATATTTTCTAAGATCACATAGCTACCAAGTTTAAGAGGAAGAATTTGAACTCAAGCCTTCATGATTCTATGTCCAGAATTCTATCTACTACCCTATATTATTTCATAGAACCATTATGAAATCAAGTTAAATGTGTGTAAATTGTTTTATCACCTAAAAATCTATTTAAGTGTGAATTGTCATAATTGAGCAAGACTTCTTATTCCAACTTTATAATTAAGAAATTTTAGGTAAAATACTTTCCCTAGGCTCACACAGTGAATCAGGAACCAAAACTACACTGGCTTCCTTATTGGAGGTCCCAGGGTGCCTTCCATTTGAAGGATGTTTCTGTTGTTATTCCTTGACTGTTGTTTCTTTGAAAAGCTCTCAGGGCTCTTTGGGTCTTCAATTGTGGTAAAGAAAGGTGTATTGGGATCATTTGCTGTCTACTTAGTTGATGCCTCTCTAGTAAGAGGCAAGAGGAAGTCATCCATCTTTGTTCCCTAGTTGCAAGGCTACACTCAAAAGAGCCAAAACCAGCCAAAAGAGTGGGTAACTGTCTAATGGTCAGCTCCAATTCTAACAATTCTGACAATTTAATTACATTGAAATCCCATGACAACAATAAATATTTGTTGAGGAAGATGATAATGATGAACTAGAAAACACTAGAGTACATAATAAAGTGCTAATTTGTCTGTGGTTTTTGCTGAGAATTAGACAAGACAGGTGCTAATTGTGTGATACACAAAAATGCTACAAGAATTCAGATAAGAAAAGATGGGTGGGCTGGGGTGGAAGAGTGGTCAGGGAAGATTCTTAGAGCATTCTTCTTTCCCTTTTTCAAATCTTTGCTTCCCCACCCTTACCCAGAGGTCCCCACACAATTGAAGCAGGGAGTAGTCTCTTTCTTTACTTTGAAGACTTAGGCCAAATGAAAGGAATCCTTTAAGTTCTCCTGCTCAGCATTATTACTCGTCTACTCTTTCCTCCTTCCCACTCTTCACTGAAGAAGTATCTGTCTTCTCACTAGAGTTAATCCCTTTTCTCCTGTTCTTGATCCCATCCTCTTCTACCTCTGGGTAAAATGTTACTTGAGCATTCATTCCCTCTCATGCATTTTAATTCCATTTGACAAACATTTACTGAGAGCCTGCTAAATTCTAGACACTGGTAATATAAAAATAAAACATAGCAAAAGATCATGGCTTTAGAAATGGAATATTCTTTGGGGTTATGTGAGTCTTACCTGTCCCACTCCCCTCCCCATCTTGAGGGAACTGAAACTGAGAGAGGTTGTGTTTTATTCAGGGTCACACAGCAAGTGAATTCCAGCCAGGATTCTAAGGCTAAAATGCTTACTTAAAGAATAGCATTTGTCCCTACTGTACCACCTGGATCCCCGTATAATCTATGGGCTTTGCTCTTGAAGGAGCTTACATTTTATTGGGAAGTGGATAGTGACTCAGCATCTTAGGGAGTCTTTCTAGCCACTAGGAGATAGCCTATAGCTAGTATGTGTCAATGGAAGAAATCAAACCCACATCTTCCTGATTCCAAAAAATTTTCCTCTATCTTGGCCTCTATTCACTACCCCATACAAACGCTCATGACATGTATCAGGTTTAAATGTGTGGATGAGGCAGTGTAACATAGTGGATAGAGCTTTGGACTTGGGATCATAGATTCAGAACTGGAAGGAGCCTCAGATGCATATGGTCCCACCTCCTCATTTTACAGATTGAGGAAACTAAGGCAGGAAGACCCTAAACAATTTTTATTATGTGACCATGGATACTAAAACTCTGGAGTCTCTATTTCTTTCTTTGTAAAATGTAAACAAACCCACTTCCCCCAAGTTTTGTTTGATCAACTAAGCTAATGATCCATTTACATTGGAAACTTTAAATAATAAGCTTTTGTTATACTAGACTATTAATAACTATTATATATATCAATATACTATTCATATAAAGCTTTATAAATATACAGATATAGAATGGCTATTAATATACCAATAGCTACATATATCATATAAATATATCATATCTCTTATATATATTATATATGAATAGCTATTATATATAATAAATTATTAATAAACTATATAGTAGCTTTTGTTATAATTATAGATTGGATGTGTTGGGGGACCAGAGGAGAAATTCAGAGAAGATGCCCTAGAAATATTTGAGAAGGGAGAGGCAATGGGAATCAGAGAAATATAAATTAAGGAAGTAGAATCTCAGTTGAACCTTGAAAGAAGAGGGAATAAGGATCAGTGATGGCAGATAATATGAGTAAATGACATTTACAAACATTTCAAGTTTATAAAGTGCTTTGCAAACACATTAACTAATTTGAGCCTCCCAGCAACCAAATGAAGTATTATAATTCTCATTTATAGATAAAAGGAAACAAATTTAGAGAGCTTAAGTGACCTTCCTATGAACATAACCAATGGTAGGATTTGAATACAGTTCTTCCTGACTCCAAATCTAGTATTTCATCAACTATACCGCTTTACTATTGCCTCAAATGTGTAGTAAAGAGATGAAAAGTTGAGCTGGGATATTAGTTAGTAGTCTAGGGAAAGTGAAATAAGACTAGGAAGTTAGGTTGAAGTTAGAATGTGAAGGCCCTTCAATGCTAAGCCAAGGAGTTGATATGTTATATTCCTTGTATCTTTTAAATCCTTATTGAATTGAGTGTTTTGAGCTGAAATGCAAGAAATCAACATATTGGCTATGTAAAAATGTATGCCTCACTGAATTAATCCACCACCTATCAAGAGATTTCACTACCAGTCCCCTAAAGTCCCTATTTAGTCACTGAATTGATCAGAGTTCTAAAATCTTTTAATTATAGAGAAGTTTAAAGGTATGTCTCAGAAAAGGCAAAGATGAAGGGCAACATTTTCCAAAGTGTGAATCACCATATCCTTCTAGGCATACATATGCTTTCAAAGTGGTTTTCCTTTATTCCCTTCTTACTCTCTCATCACACTATTGAAATAAATTTTCCAAAGATCACTTATGATGTTCCTAAATGACAAATATAATGGTGTTTCACCAATCCTTCTTCTCCACCTCCCTGCTATATTTCACACTGTTGATTTCCCTCTTCTCTCTGCTTTTTGCTTCTCCTATTATCCACTTAGCCTTCTTAACTTCTCCATTGGTAACTTCATACAGCCTCTTCCTGACCCCCTTATGTTGGATGTTCCCTAAAGTTTGTTCTTGGTTTTCTGCTAATCTGTCTTTTACTCTCCCTTAGCAATCTCATTTCATCAAAAAATTTCAATTCTCACCTCTACAAATATTATTCCTAAATCTATGTTTTTAGTCCAGATCTCTCTTCCAAGTTCACATATTGTCCTACTAGCACTCTAAGTCAAAATATCCAAGTTTGAGCTTTGCTCTCTCCTTAAACCTGCTTTCTTATTCTGATTTCATTATCTCTATCCATGGTACCAGGTATTTACCAGCTTAGGAACATTGGTGCACTTTTAACTCATTCTCTTACCTCACCTTCCATGGTCACAATTACTTATCAAACCATGCATTGTATAAGACCTCTATAATATATTTTGTTTATCTAATTGATCTTTTGTTTATCTAATTTGTCTATCTAATTCCTCTACTATAATCTTAAATAGGCTTTTATTGCCAACCTCCTGGATTATGTGACACTCTTTCTAGTGATAGTACTATATTCTCTCCCTCCAATTCATTATTCATATTGATGTCAGAGTAATCTTCCATAATCTACTGATGCCCTATGTGTTATCTCAGCAGTAGAATGGAAGCTTTTTGAAAGCAGAGACTATTTTTGTTTTTTTATTTGTATCTTCAGTACTTAGCATAATGTTTTGTTCATAATAAGGGCTTAATAAATTCTTTTTCATTCATTTATTCATTCATGGGCAACTAGGTGGTGCAATGAATAGAGTACTAGTCCTTGGAATCAGGAAGACCTGAGTTCAAATCTGTGTGCTCTAAGTAAGTTAATTAAACTCTATTTGCTTCAATTTCCTCATCTATAAAATGTTGATGATAATAGTATCTACCTCCCAGGGTTATTGTGAGGATCAAATGAGATAATAATTACAAAGCACTTAGCACATAGTAAGGGCCATATAAAGGTTAGCAACCATTCATTCTTTCACCATCCTAATCAAAAATATTATTAATTACCTAAGGAGGTAGAATTTAATCTCTTTAATCGTGATATGGTGGCACCCTACCTTTACAACTTTATCTCATATCTTGCTGCAAAATTTGCACTCTAGCCAAAATGTAGACTATTTTCTGTCCCAAGCACAACTTGCATTTTCCTGACTCTATATCCTAAGCCTATAATTCTCTTTCTCTATTTTGTCCCCCATCCCTCCTTCCTCTCTGTGTCCTTCTTCCACTCTCTATTTTTCTCTCCCTTTGACTCTCTCTCTCTCTCTCTCTCTCTCTCTCTCTCTCTCTCTCTCTCTCTCTCTCTCTCTCTCTCTCTCTCTCTCTCTCTGTCTCTCTGTCTCTGTCTCTGTCTCTCTCTCTCTCTCTCTCTCTCTCTCTCTCTCTCTCTCTCTCTCTCTCTCTCTCTCATTCTTTGTGTCTCTCTCTCTCTCTCTCTCTCATTCTTTGTGTCTCTATCTCCCTCCCTCCCTCCCTCCCTCCCGCTTTTCCCCTACTTTTCTTTAAAAACTGCACACACATGCCACTTCTTCCTTGAGATCTTCCCTGATTTTCCCTCTTGGAAAGTCTTTTCTTTCTTTAATAGCATGTTCTCTTACAAATCTCTAGGGTCCTTATGATATAAACTATGTTTGTGTATATATTATATTTATCTTATAAGATTGTAAGTCCAGGAGGACTGGGGGCCATGTGTCATCTAAACCAATTCTCCAGCTTCTAACACAGTACTTTCCACACAGAAGGTATTGAGGAGGGAAATTTAGTTCAGGTCTCTGTTTTCAGTGGTATAAGGAACTCCTGGTGAGGAAACTCCCTCTCTCAATGCAAATCAAAACAGCTCTGTAGATTCTAGTCTTGATTGAGGGCACTGAGAGAGTAGCTGACTTGCTTAGAGTCACACAGTCAATACAAATAGGAGGAAGGACTGAAACCCAGGGCTTCCTGATTCTAAAGCCAACTCTTATATATGATGTCAAAATATTCCTTGAATGGAGTTAGATGGAAATTTTTAAAGGCCTGAGTTTGGCCTTGAAGGATGCAGGGGAATTTGAATAATCAGAAAAAATAAGAGGAAGGCTCTTCAGGCCTGTAGAAACCTTAAAGAAGCAGGCTTGGGTCCCAAGGCAGTCCCAGTGGGGTTTTGTATATATATATATCAGCTAAAGCCCTGCCTGACAAGCTCAAGATGCTTATCTTTGGGGAGATAACATTTCAGCCTTATTCATAGGAAAAGGATCTGCTGACAGTTTATCTTTTCCTCCAGCACAACGGCAAAACTCATCTTCTAAGTAGTAGATGTCTACTTTAACCTTCTATACTGTGGTATCAGGTCCATCAAGAACACACTTCATTTACTTAACAATCAAGCAGCCCACTTTATGTTCTAAAGAAAATAAATTCCCTCTGTTCTAATCTCACTCAGGCCTAGAATTTGTATAATTTCTTGATCCAAATCTCAATC